>NC_080394.1:11301338-11393838 GCF_028751815.1 Salvia miltiorrhiza | reverse complement strand
TGAAATGACACCAAAATTTTAATACGTGAAATAAGAAGATGAAAGTTAATGGACGAAATAGTGAAAACCATGATCAGAGCCAACGGTCATGGAAGCATATCCACGTATCGAAACACAAGAGGGAGAATCAAAGGCAAGTGAATGAGCCATAACTGCTGGATACTTGAGGGAGCTAGAACTACAACTCTGAAGGACATCTTGTACGACAAATAAGTCAGTTTTAAACGATAACACGTGACAATCGATGATTTGCACTTTAAATACTAGTACAATAATAAATTAGAGTTTGTTTACTTTGATGGAAAAAGAGATAAAATATATATTTTCACGATTTTTTCACTATTTTCACATGTTTATTATGATATAATTTTTTTTTTGAGCATAGGGGAATATTTTTTTCACTCATTTTCTCTCTAATGTTGGATAATATTATCTTTTGGTAGTGGTGTGAAAATATTTTCCAACATTTTCTGATATTTTTTTATCTCTAGTAATATATGATAAGAAAAAAGAAAAATATAATATTTTCTCATATTATTCATCATTTTGCAATAAAAATTTACAATGAGAGTAAACACATCATGAAAGTTAGAGGAAATCTTCAGGATTATAAGTGGATTCGGTATTAGGCCACGTCACCTCTTCATGCCACGTCACCTAAAAAGATGTAGATGCCCTTCAATCCAAAGACTATAAGATATAAAAATACAAAAATATCTGGTTATGTGCAGAGCTGAAAAGACTATTTTACTCTTATCCTTGTAATATTTATAAAAAATAGCTCTACGTTCTCTTGTAAACTCATGTCGTGCACTCATATATTTGTATCAAAACTCTTGCCATTTGAGTTGTTAGCAATAGAAAAGTAATCTTTAAGCTTTTACTTTGAGTTTTTAAACATTTTCCCCATAAATCTTTTCGTTTCCACCGTTTCATTTGTACTTTTACCACTTCAAGAATATGTTGAGATCGAAACTCAACTCAACGCTTGTATGTATACGATTAACATCAAATATGTCATATATCAATCTCTTTCATTATATTTTACGTCAAATTTATAGTATCTTTTTATTTTTCTAAATTTTTCAATTCCGCATCGATCTTTTATAAAACTCCATCAAATGAAAAATTATTCACGATAAATTTACCACAATTTATCTTTCAATCCGTCCATAAAAAAATTATCACTTCTATTCATAGTGGTAGGATCTACACAATTTCACTCATATATTTAAAGTGAGATCTCTAGTCCATTAATAACTTCACTCATATTTTATAAAACTTGATCGTCCATGCCATGTATAATGTAGTAGCATTTTTTGTGTGGATGGAGGACGTATCTGTAGTATCCCTTAATTTACGAAAATGATTTTAAAATTCACCATCAATTTAATTTGGTCAAAGTAAATTAATTAAAAGAATAATTTATATAAAGACTATCTTATATGTTATGATTCTTATGAACATAAAAATAATAATAAACCAAAATATAAAATATTTTTTTTTCATTCAAATTCAACGAATTACACGATAATATCCGTTATAATTCTATTACCATTTATTGAAGTGGTTGATTTTTATTATTATTATTATTATTATTTTATTATTATTATTATTATTATTAAGAGTTTGGCATGCATTTTGTGAAAATTTTCATAAAATTGGATATTGCAACTAAGAAAAGTGGTTATCCCCATTCAGGTTTTGTTTAAGTGGCAAACTGAGGCATTTAAAGACTCTTCTTGTGAGAGGTCTTGTGTTCAATCTTACATGCGTGCGATTTAGTTTTTTCATTTTTGTGTGGGTAGTGGTTTTGTCTGCGTACGATTATTGTCCCATCTTTATGTGATGTATAGATGTTTGCAGACGAATTACTTATTTGATTATATAATAGATACATCTTGTAATTTAAAAAAAAATGGTTATTGAAAAGAGAAAAATGTAGTAATTCTAATTGCCAGTGAGAAAATGCCAACTCATCGATTAATTGTAATTACCAGATAACAAAATGCTTTTTTATTATTTATTTATTTATTTATTTTTAAATGTGACGGTGCCTTAATATCAAATTATATATGATAGTCTCCAATCTAAAAAAAAACGTACATATACAAAATTTTACTTGTCTTACAATTCAGAATAGGTACCTTCCTTCTATATTTGATAAATGCACATTGTCCCCACCCTCATCTTATAGGCCCAATACTATAAATTTTTCGATGGTAAAGTGAAATAAAAAGGTGGTTGGCGCAACAAGGTGAATTAAAGTATAAAAAATATTTAAAGTGTATGCATGTGTATAAGATTTAAATACGGACAACCAATTTCGTTAGGTTGTTAAAATCGCATCTGCTGTAATAGAAATTTTATTAAAAGGAAAATAGAAAGAACAAAAACAAGTGAAAGCACCCGCGAGAAGCCACGAGAAACCGAAAAACAAACAAGACTAAGAGAACATTTTTAGAGGATCATCCTCATCAAAACAATCTTCGTCGTCAAGCATATCTCCCCATCTTTTAGAAACCACGGTCGACATAGCACGAGCAGCGTCAGAAGAAGAAGAAGAGTGTATCACAAAATTTTGCATAAGCGCGCCTTCAGAATGAGCATGTTGCACTTTTTTCAAGAACTCCATTGGCGACGAAGAGTCAAGAACGGCTCCCTGCAAAACAGCACCAGCGACACGACCAGTTGCTTATTTGTCCGAGGACATACCATTCTTGATTATACGCCGGAGCCGGTTCTTGATAGAGGAATCAGAAACCTTCCCCTTCTTGGAAGCCCCTTTCGGACGCCCACGACCGCAAATTATGGGGGGATCCTCCATTGTCGCCTTTCCTGGCGTCACAGTCAAAGCCATGTCTATATTACTACAATGCAGAGTGACAATATCAACCTGTGTATCTGACACTATAGTAGTTTCCACCGGATGTCGGGTAGTGTCATTCATCACCGGAACAATCTCCATACCAACAGACTTGTCCGCCCTGTTATCACCAACCGAGTGTTCAGAGACAACCTCATTATCCAACTGAACCTCAGCATCCAACGACTCCAGAGCAGCAAAGGGGTTGTGAAGGTCCACCTGCGCAGCCTCAGATCCAAGATTTAGGGAACCAACGACTTCCTCCCTTGTTGAATCCGGGAAGGTGTCCATCTCGTCATCCCCAAGAGCAGAGTCACGATTCGAGGGGGTCAGGATTCCACCCTTCTCATAAACAACCATCTGAAGAGAAGCCTCAGAGCAGGCCTGTTTACGATCCACTTGTTTCCATTTGGAGCGATGTTGCTGAACAGGGGCTGGGTCAGTACCTTTGCCAGCTGGTTGACCCTCAGTATCATTCATCCCCTCTTTAGATCTCCTGCAAGAGGTAGTAGCATGGCCAACAACACAGCAAGAGTGACAATAATATGGGAGGTCTTCATATCCGAATTCGAGAACAAAAACCCGATCCCCACATTTGACATCAAAAAAATCAGGCACAGCCTTGGAGACATCCATCTCAACCAAAATACGCGCAAAATGACCCACAGAAGCATGAGCAGATAAACCATCAATAACAATTGGTGCCCCTACGTGTCTAGCAATACCAGAAAGCACCTCCGGATGCCAATACTCGTGAGGTAAATTAAAAACACGAATCCAAACTTGTGCTTTAGTGGATGAATCCTTGTATGGATCAAAATTTGGGACCCAAGTCTGCAAATGCAAGGTGCCCGGGCGTAATTTCCATGTATTTTTAGCGAAAGCCAGCGCCAAATCTTCCGCAGAGGAGAATTTCAGGGTGAAGTAACCTTTACCCAGATGAATAATTTCCCAAGATAAATCCGGCTTCCATATCTGCTGTAACTCGACATGCAAATCAGCAGCAAAACGAGGACGATCCCCCTTGCGAAGGATAATCCGGCCATGCAGGGCATGAGAGAATGATCGCACTTGTCGTTGATGGAACCCTTCCGAAATGATAAGACAGGGTTTATCGTTTACCAAAGAAGGCTGTAGAACCGTGAAGTCATAGGCAGGAACATCAGCTTGCCGACTTCCCTTCGTCTGTTTGAGAGTATCCGCAAAAGATCGACTGGATTGCTGTGCTTTAGATTGACCCTTCCCGACGAACTGTTCTAGTGGCGGCATAGCCGAGGTCGGCCCCCCAAGCCGAAGAGGAGACGACGTCTCCGCCTGAGAAGGCGGTGGAGTTTTCTGTGCAGCCAACTGCGGAGAATCAGAATCCGTCTCCTTCTGATCAGATGGTGAGTAGGCATCCACCGGAGAGACGACACTGGCCGTAGGAGAAGGCCGAGAACCAGGCAAAACGAGACAAGAGACGTAGTTATTTGAGACCTGCGGGAACGGTGGGAGGGAAGCCATAATAGCCCCGTCCCCAAGAAAGGACGCAGAGAGGAGAAAGCCGGAGGCTAGAAGGCAGCTCGCGCCGCCGCGTGGACAGCCCGGAGAAGAAAGACGCGCATCCTAGGGATCTGTTTTCTTGAAAGAGAAACAGCCCAGATCTGGATCGGGCAGATCTTAAGGGTGCGGCTGTAGAGCTGCTGCGGTGTGGCGGGCGACGGCGTGCCGTTGTCTGGAGGCTGCTGACGGCAGTGCCAAGATCATCAAGTCGCCGGAGACACGCCGTCGCCGTGCTGGTGTGGCCGGCGTGCGGGAGGCGGCTGCGAGCTTGCGGCTGCTGGGCTGCGGCTGGGATGGTGGGAGGCTGAGCACGGGGGCAACCGGGAAGCGGCGCCCGGCTGGGATGGTGGGAGGCTGAGCACGGGGGCAACCGGGAAAGGCGCCGGTGGATGGTGGGATGTGGGCTGAGGGATGGTGGGATGGTGGGAAAGGTGCCGGTGGATATTGTTAAAATCGCATCTGTAACATAATACATTGCGCTAAAATAAAATAAAAATACATAGTACATTTATAAAATATTTGACTTTGGTGACTAAAAATATAAAATCAGTTCGAGTCATATTCAACATAATTACAATTAATTGTACTTAATTCTGTTTTTTAAGGGTCATTGATATTGATAATGGGCGTAATAATAATATTCACCAACGTTTTGATGGAACACAAGTTAATTCGTATCACAAAGTAAATAATTACTGAGTAAATACCAAGAAATTAAAAAAACTACGAAATAACAAAAAATGGTGAGAACGTCGAAATTTCATTCTTAAATTCTACTAATATCTATGCCTCCGCAACGCTCTACTTGATGGGTTACTCGAGTAGAGCATTGCACTCGTGTAGGGGTGTTGCGGGAGGGGGAGGTTACTCGAGCCATACTCGAGTGCTCGTGTAGCACTCGAGCAGCGCGTACACGGCACACGCTCAAATAAAAAAAAAATCATAAACTTTAATTTTCAAAAATGGCAACAACTTTTTTTTTTATCCAACGGCTAAAATAGCCGTTTGGCCTTTTTTTCTTTTTTTTTTTTCTCTTCTCTCTATAAATACTATTTCTCCCTCCCTCATTCATCACAATCCACTCCTTCTTCCTTCTTCAATTTTTGTTAAAAAAATCCCATCTTTGTTCTTCCAAAAATGGCGGAACCCCAGCATGATTCTTCGCCTGATTCCAACAATGTAGCTGAAAGGTTCATGGAGTGGGTAGAGTTGCAGAAACAAGTGCTTGCTCCATACTCCTCCCAACCGGCGGCAGAGCCGGCGCGTGGCAAACGTCCTCGATCATACGTACATCGTGATCGTGAGGAGGCCCATGTACGTCTTATGCAAGACTATTTCAACGACAATCTGTCGTACAACCCTACTTTTTTCCGGCGTCGTTTTCGAATACAAAAGGAGCTGTTCTTGCGCATCGTCGATGCTGTTCAAGGTGAAGATACTTTCTTCCATATGAGCACTGATGCACTCGGTCGAGACTCTCTCTCTCATTTGCAGAAATGCACATTGGCTATCCGTCAATTAGCCATCGGGGTTAGTGCGGATGTTTTCGATGAGTATCTCAAAGTCGCCAACTCCACCGGGCGTGTATGCCTCAAGAAGTTCTGAATGGCAGTCATCTGGGCTTTTGGAGCCTATTACCTGCGCCGTCCAATGCCTACTTCATATGCACGAGGCGCGACATGATTTTCCCGGGATGTTTGGGAGCTTAGCTGTATGCATTGGGCGTGGAAGAACTGTCCAAAGGCGTGGCACGACGCCTACACACACAGTGATCAGGGAGAGCCCACCTTGATATTGGAGGCCGTTGCATCCCACGATTTGTGGATTTGACACGCCTTCTTCGGCGTCGCTGGTTCGAACAACGACATCAATGTGCTGAATCAGTCGCCTCTCTTCTCCGACGTGTTAGGAGGAATGGCGGCACCGGTGGACCGGTGGTCTTTCATGCCAACCAGCGCGAATACCGGATGGGCTACTACTTGTGTGACTGCATATATCCGGAGTGGTGTTGCTTCGTCAAGAGTCCACCAATGCCGACCAATCCGAAGGAGGCGAGGTTCAAGAAGATGCAAGAATCGGCACTGAAGGATGTCGAACGCGCCTTCGGAGTCTTTCAGGCTCAGTGGGGAATCATTCGTAGTCCGGCGCGCAACTGGTACGCACAACACCTCAAGGACATCATGTTGTGTTGCATCATTCTCCACAACATGATTGTGGAGCACGAAGGTAAAACGACTCTCAATTGGAGAGATGACGATGGGGCGTCTAACAGCACTTCGACGGAGAGTGCTCAACAAACACCGGTGTCCTTCGAGGACTACGTGCGAAGAGATTCAATTCTTCGAGATAGACATCTACATGCTAGCTCCGAAATGATTTGGTGGAGCACCTTTGGGCACGTTTCGGATCTCTAGGGCCAGCGTAGTTAATTTTTAGGAATTGTTTTTATTTTATTAAAGTTTTATGTAATATTTAGGATTTTATAATTAATGCAATTTAAATTTGAAATAAATTGTGTTATTAAATTTGAGCAATTAAATTTAAATGAAAAGCATAAAAATAAAAACTAAAAAAATCAAGTAGGCTATCAAATAACTCCAATGCATCACTACTTACTCAATGTGATCCCCCACTATCAAGTAAGCCCATTGTGGATGCTCTAAGATATTAACATTTCAACATGCAGACATGCGACTTTGGTTAAAAACCATGTAGCTCAACACGACTTTTGGGTAGTAATAATAATTCTTACTCGGCTTTCATCATTTATAGTATGGATTTAGAAAAAGAAAAGTAAACTCTTTAAATTCTTACCACAGTCGTTCTATGTGGAAGGGGAAGGCAGTTGATAATTTTATTTATTAATTTATTTATTATAGTATCATTTATGAAGATCAACACTTTATTTAAACTATGTTCATTTATCAAATATTAAGAGACTGAAAAGTAGGCTATAAAGTTCAGTTGGCTGATAAGTTGATATAACTTCATACATAAATATCCTCAGCAATTCAACATTACCACTTTTAGATCAAGTTGATTTTAGATATAAATACTACAAACAAAGAGGGTACTATAAAATTATATTTTTTTTTAAAGATTATTAAAATTGTGTTTAAAAAAAGAAAAGAAAAAGAGTGCTATAAAATTTGAACTCGAACCCAAAACATTTTGACTTTAACCATTAACCACTCTATCACTTGGCCAACAAGCGCACATGTTTTAATCCAACATTACATCAAAAGAGTGGTGATAGTCGGCTTGACATCTATTTTATTTTAATATTTTTATTAATTAAATTTTACTAATTATTATAGAATAATTGAAATCCTACATAGATTAATTACTAATGATTTTAGTACCAAACATTACATAACAAGACAGCTTTATGTTATAGTATTATATGTGTAATATAATTTTTCCATGTTAAATTAAATCTATTTAAATTTACTTTTCGTTTTGGAGATGTAAAATTAAAAAAATAATTATAATTATAAAATATTGTGAGCAGTTTTCTTATCGTGTTAGTTTAATTAGGTGAGTAACGGCGTTAGACAAACCGTCATCTCTCCCTCTTCCCTTTCTGACCTGTAAAATGGAATAACTTAAAAGAAGACTCTCTCTCTCTCTCCTCTCTCTGAGCATATGTATGTATAGATATGGATAATTTACTTTGTTAATGTTTCCATTCGTATTTTATGCATATAAATCGCTCACTCTTCTACACTCCTGCACGCCTCACCTACTATTCTCTAGGGTTCGCGACTGGTGAAACGCCTCTGCTCGATCACGTAAGTTTCTTTTCCTTTTTGAAATTATTTTTTATCAAGAGTCTCGATTCGTTTTAGCTATCATGTGAAGTATATGGATTTGTTGAGTATATTTATTGCTGTTTTCGCGGAATTATGTCTCATGGAGGTTGAAAATCGGAGCTATTGAATTGGAAAACGGTGCATATAATGCCAAAAAGAATTGCTATCGCTCCCAGTTGTTGAGCAATGAATTCCGGATCTCAGTAAATCTTTTCATGGGGGTTTTCAATAGATTCTCCGCAAAATTTGGTGCATGAAAATGTGTTAGTGTCTTTTGCATTTGCTATGCACATGAAGTTCACTGGTGTAAGTGTTCATTCTCTTCACACGAATGAAATTTTGTTTTTATTGTTAGTGCCATGTGATTTTACGTCTCTGGCGGATTCAATGGGTGAGGTCTATGTTAGATCTTCAACAGTTCATCTGCATAAATATTTTGGTTGTTGATCTGTGATTGTTTTTAGTGTGTGATCATGGATCTGTGGATGCTTTGATTTTGGTTGTTGAAGATGAAGATAACAAGTGAAATTGAATTGGATTGATTATTGATAATAGAAAACTGTGCGGTGTTTCTGATTTAGCTCAGTAATTGGCCTTAATTTACATGGCAGAGTGTTGCTTGTGTGCAAATCCTAGTTAATGTTGTCAGTATGATGATGTTTATAGGTAGTGGATTTCATTTCTCCATCTCCAGCAAGATAGTCTATATTATCTACTTTCTTTGATATAATAAGCATAAGGATTCGGTAGATGTTTGTTCATTTACATATACATGTAGAGGAGTGTAATGAGGTGAAGCATATAGCTCTGATTTCCATGATTTCTGGTAAGGGTTGGGAAAGAATGTTGTGATGCACTATTGTTGTTAAAAAGCACGCTGACCAACAAAGGGCCATATATTTTTAATTAGCTGTTGGATGTAGTTGATGTGTATGTTATGATTGCAGGTAATGTTTGCCAATATTCTCCAAGTTTATTTTCTGAGGTGATTGACACAGAACGCTATTATAAACGTAATCTGTCCAACTTTTTGCCTGTATGTGAGAAGAATGGGAGCTGCTTGTTGTGTTGCCGCAAAGGACAGAACTATAGTACATGGACCAAGTAGTGGAAGTCTGCAGAGACATGTTCGATATTCACCATCATGGAGCTTTAGATGGGATAATCGTGGTCGGGTAGCTGGAGAAGAAACACATGCAAACTGGTTGCAAGATGGAGATGTAAGAAATGGTCAAGTAGAAGTAAAATATAGAAATACTGTTGATACTCCTCTTGCTTTAGAGGAAGGTAGTCCACTAGTTAGTCGTCGCTCGCGTTGGCAGAAATCCCCCATTTCTGATGGAAATGCGGGTAATTCAAAGTTCCGAAATTCAGGTAAATTACTTCTGGCACTCCCAACAAATTCTTTTGGACATCTAATTGCAAAAGTGAAGTGCGGTAATTGGATTTGATCTTTTTCAATTATCGTGTCTTGTAATTAAAAGAAAAGGGACAGATCAGATTATGGGAGAGTATTTTAATGGTACTATAATGAGTGGTTTGAGCCACTTCTTATTGCCAAATTCCCATCCAATTGTAAAAAGTGAATTATTCTTAAGAGGGTTACTTATGGTTTGTTGAAGAAAATATTAAGGACATCTATTTTTTAGCATCGACAAAGATCAAATCTAGAATATGCTGATTTCTCAACAGGCTGGTCTGTGGAAAGGTGTTTTGCCTTTTCTCAGGCACCAGCACATAACAATAGACCCGTGAATTCTTCAGCTTTTCTCCAACTATTATAACTTGAGAGTTTCCAAACATACTAGTCGATTTTAGGTTGAAAGATCTGATTCTTTATCTCCATTTTGAACAAATTAGATACTGTTCATTGGACATACAGAAAATTTATTAACTTTTTTTTTTTACTGGTTCTTTTACTTAATTAGTTGAGGAATCTTTAATTTTTTTTTTTTTTTTTAAACAGATGAAGCTATCTCCAGGAATCTAGTGGAGGTATGTGGAGAGTGTTACTTGCAAATATATAGTTGGAATTCCTCATCTGAAGTTTAATATTTCCTGCTCATTGCTCAGGTTAAGGACTCTGCACAATCTCCATCGGTTTCACACCCATCACCAGTCAAGCTATCTCCTTTAGCCGCATCTGCAACATCTCCCATGACTTCACAAAGTCAGTTGCTTCATCCGGACTCGACTCCTTCAAGATGCCATCGCTATTCTGGTGGACCCCAGTTTTTGCAGAAAGCACCTGCTAGCCAAATCCCAGAATACAAGTCACCACCATCCTCAGTTTCCGAAGAAACCTCTTCACATCTACCACCAAATTGTGGTAGCGAATCAGCTAGGGGCTCCAACGGCGGGACTTCAGACAGTTGGTCCATCCCCGTGTTCTCTGAGCTCACGGCTACCAGAAGAGAGAGGTGGTCATTCGATAGTGAAAACTCAGGCTTCAGTGTCGATAAAATTGCTAAAAGTTCAGGGTCTCCTCCTAGTGATCTCCAAACTTGTGGTGTTTGTGCAAAACTTTTGACCATGAGGTCCTCGTGGGGGTGGACCAGCCAAAAGATAGTATCCAGTAACGAACTGGCCTGTAGTTTCTATTCTAACATGTGGCCACGTCTACCATGCCGAATGCTTGGAGTATATGACTCCTGAAATCAATAAGTACGACCCGCCCTGCCCAGTTTGTACTTACGGGGAAAAACAGGCCGTGAAGATGTCTGAGAAGGCTTTGAAAGCTGAATTGGATCTAAAACATAGAAAGAGATGTAGTAGAAAGCATGTTGCTGGTAGTGATTGTGGAGCGGAGGTAAAAGGTTCCAAGATTAGCTCAAGTATAATGAACAAGAGCTCGCCTTTCTTGAAACGGCACTTGTCGTTTAGCTCGAAATCTGGTAAGTCGTTGCTGGAGAATCATCAACTTGCTCGAAGGAAGGCATTTTTCTGGGCAAAATCCAGCAAAGACTGAGCTCTAATGGTATTATTGCTTTCATGATATCGAAAATGCGTTAGTGCCCAATACCGAAATCTCTTCTCACAGATTTGTTTTTCTTCCATGTCATAAGAGTGCAGATTGCAGACATGCTGTCCATTTTCCTTCACCTTGAAAAATGCAGACATAGGATAGGGTGCTGTAGCAACACACTGTAAATAAATGGTTTGATATTGAACGAAGTTTTCATTAATTAAAAATATCTTGAGTTACAGTTTTGATTTCGGAAATGGGGAATCTTTTAGTGATTCGATTGTCCATTGTTAACTCGGAAGTTTTAGTATTTATGATGTTTTCGAAGCTCCATCCATTTAATTCAATTGAATCATCAAATATGCTATCTCTTTTTCCTCAGATAGTACATAAAGTTGCATCAGTTATATCATAATATAATACTCTCTTTATCCCTAAATGGTGTGTGCATATGTTAATAAATGTTAGGTGGATGTATTATGATCAACTTTTATTAGTGTTATACCTTGTTTGATAGATAAGAAGCTTGCAAATAAAATAGTTCTTCATATTACACAACTCACTGATACCCTCAATTACACATACGCACTTGAGTACTGACAAATTATGATTTGGGAAGGCAAAGGTACCCTCCTCATCTTCGACCGGGTGTTCGCTGC
The DNA here is from genome assembly GCF_028751815.1 of Salvia miltiorrhiza. Lineage (NCBI taxonomy): Eukaryota > Viridiplantae > Streptophyta > Magnoliopsida > Lamiales > Lamiaceae > Salvia > Salvia miltiorrhiza. Next base: position 11,381,994 of record NC_080394.1, on the reverse strand, counting down.
CTTTCCGCCTCTCTCACCTTCACCCACATTAATTATGTCAAGCGCGAGGACATCATGGCCGTTGATTGGGTGGCCGACAACCAGGGCCGTTTCTGACGAAAAATGGGCCCAGGGTGAAACGATAAAAATGGGCCCTCTATTTACCATCATAACAACACAAAAAACACTTTTTTTAAAGTCATATTATAATATTTTGGTAAAAAATATATTAATAATTATAAAAAAAAATGACTTATTCTCGCCTTTTTTACTTGCAAAGTCATCTATAAGAACATTTGTTTCAATATTTTTTAAGATATATTTTTTAATACAAAAAATTGCTAAACTATTTAATCTTTTTTGCCATATCGACGTTTTTAAATATGTCTTCAATAATTTTAACTTCCATAAACTCTTCTCAGCCGAAGCTACTGTTACAGACATAGTTAACAATATTGCAACATTTGGATAACAATCTGTAATTTTCATAAATTCAAGAATTTCAATAGTTAAAGTTATTTTATTTGATAATTTCATTTGTAATATTTTTAATTCAATAAATAAATCATCTAACTCATATAATGAGTAAAAGTAAATTTAAAATTAACACATTAATGTCTTAATTTTTCACAATCCAAAAATTTTAAAGTTTTCGAATCAAATGAAAAACCAAATATATGATCAAATGATTTCATTTCTTTAAATCTACATTTTAAAGAAGTAATCGTTATGTCCACAACAACTACAAAATATTCAAATTCTAAATGACATTTTATTAAAAATATTGGCTCCATATTCATATTAGATGCAAAACTCTTAGCAATAGTCAAACTTGTATTAGATATTAGACCTTCTAATTGTTTCATGATAGAGTTAATGCGCATAGTATACACAAAAAATGATATTAGACCTTATAATTTTTGGGGGCCCCAAAATTATTCAGGATGAAATTTTTTGGGCCTCATTTTTTTTTATTCAATGCTAATAGTATACACAAGAAGAAAGTTAGGCCAATAATAATAATTGTATATATAAGAGAATATAAAAAATTTTGGGCCCCCAAAAATGATGGGCCCTGGGCGGTCGCCCATGCTGGCCCGCCCTCAGAGACGGCCCTGCCGACAACTTCTCCGGCTCGGTGGTGCTCCCTCTGGATGCGGCGCTGTGATTGACGGTGAAGTTGAAAGAGAAGGCCGGAAAAAGTGGGAAGAGCAAGGTTTTGTGGATTGCATGTGAATTAGCACCATTCATATGATTTTGTTTAAAACGACAACAAAGTGGAAGCTCTCTCTCTGTGGCCATTTGAACCAGAAACCGTCGAATCGGATCGGATTCGGACCGAAAGTCAATATTTTGGAATCGGAATCATGGTCAACCGTTTTGAATTGGAACCGTAATAGTGTCTGATTGGTCTGATTTCAGTTTCAAATTTATTGAACCGATGGTTCACGGTTGGAAACCATAATCGTGCGGTTCGACTTGTGAACAGTTCCAAACCCTCGGTTCTACGATTCCAACTGTGCGAATTGGAACCAACACTCCTCCCCAAAAAACTGTCTGCAGAACTGGCCCCATCTCAAAAAAGTTCGAAATTTGAATTTTAAACTATAATTTTCCCCCCATTTTCCCTCAATCTTCCCTATAAATACTCCAAGATTCTACGTCATTTCTCACACCTTTTCTACTTCTATCTACTCTTTCTAAGCATCTAAATTTAGTTCTCTTGTTCTTGTGCTACTTAAATTTCTCAAGTTCTTATTGTTGTGCTAGTTAAATTTTTTCCATTCTTCTATTATCATACTTCTCTTCTTTATATAAATGGCTTCTTCTGGTTCTTATCGTAATGACAAGGGCAAGAACCTCGTTGATCTCACTGTCACCATTGAAAATAGACCACAACCTCTTCGTAGGAATCGTGGTGTTGTTATTCGAGAAGATCATCTTCAGGATTACTACGTTGGTGAGGATCCTTCTCCAAATGCTCAATTCCAAAGGGTTAAAATGGAGTATGTAGGATTAAACAACAAGGAGTATCAAAATTATAGCCGATCGAGAAATAGCGAAATGTCTTGCTGCCCGAATGGATGAAGATGATGAAGAGGATGACATGGATGAGTTCCAAGATGGCAGAATGAGAGCGGATGTCTGTTCCCAAAGGCCCGTAGCGAAAAAAGATCAAGCTCCTCAATCCAATGTATTCACTGTTTTCTTTAAAATCAAAAAGTAGCCGATCCTAATGACGGGGATCCCATTATGAAAGCCGTTTGCAACTTTTGCAAAAAGGAACATTTTCAAGGCAGGAAACGGGTATGACACATATTAATGACACATTGTCAAAATGCATGCTTTCTCCAAGAACAAAGGTAAACAAACTCAAAATAATTTGACATCCCGACAAAAATCCAGGTATGTTTGGGCATCTCTTTGTTTAAGTATAATGATATTATTGCTAGAGAAGTTATGGCTAAATTTCCTCGCAATAATATTATTATACTTAAACATGCCAATAAGGCCTAGCTCAAGTGGCAAGGTTAAGGCACCCAAAGACTCTCATTTGTGAGAGGTCTTGGATTCAATTCCGCCTGCGTGCGGTATAGTTTCTCCACCTTTGTGTCGGTAGTGGTTCTGCCTGTGTGCGGATGTAGTTTTTCTACCTTTGTAGTGGTGTATAGATACCTTGTAATTCTAAAAAGAAAATACACAGTTTGATTTTTGTCAAATTCTTCTGAAAAAAAAAAGTTATAGCTAAATTTGTTGCAACTGAATCTCTTGCTTTTCAATTTGACGATAGCATGTGTTTTGATGAATCTATGAAAGTTGCTTATAATCCTTTGGCGAAAAATAATTCTCGTACAACTATGACTAAGACTATAGTAAAATTAGCTAAGAGATATAAAATAAAATTGTGCTTTTTAAAAAGATTTTTCTATGGGTAATAATTGTTTATTGGGTGGACATGACTTTGAATTTAAACAAATGTGTTACACCGTTAGTATACCTTTTTTAATAGCTGCTTGTAATCCTACTTTAGATGGTCAATATTTTGATACTCGTTGCATTTATCATATTTTCAACTTATGTGTCCAAGATGGTTTAAAAGAATTAGATAAATCCATTGTTCCAATTAGGAGAGATGTTGAGTTATTGTGTGATAACAAAAATTGCATGGATCATGGTTAAAATTTTGCAAAGCTAAAACTTAACGTAGTAAATGCTTCAACATAGATGTATGTAATAGATGGAACTCCACATATGATATGTTAAATTTTACTTATGAATTTAAGGATTTATTAGTTGAATTTTTTACTACTGAAGTTAATAGCATGATTTTATTGGGATAAATGTTATGATTTTGTACAATTACTTTCTGTTATCAACAGTTTATTATCATGCTTGCTCACGTGTTTTATATCATTGTATGTTGGTAGCATGTCAATTTTGCAACTGTTCACTCAAAGATAATTTAACTAAGCTCATAAATAAGATGGTCAAGAAATGGCTAAAATATTTTAGAGATATTCCAAATATTTTTCTGATTGCAAAATGTTTAGACCCCTCTTTTAACTATGAAGGTGTTTGTGGAATCATAAAATTATATTATAACTTTTTTTTCATCAAATGAAATTTTATGAAGCATAAGGATATTCCCAGTGAAAAATTACAATTACCTGATATTACGAAGGTCAAAGCCATTCTTTATTGTTCATTAAAAAATCTTTTTAAAAAATATTTTTCTGAAAATATGATCAAAATATTTCTCATAAAAGCACTGTTAGGAGTTGTAGTAATCTTACTTTTGGAGTAGACACAAGTACTCAAGCGGGTCAAATGTCAAGTTCTTTGCAAATAAAGGAATAGGTGCGAGTGGACAACGTCACACATTCAAATTAGATGAATACTTAATGGACCCAAAGCGGGTGAGTTACTTAATGCAGGTTCAAATGATGACGACGTAGTGCAATGGTGGTCAATGAAACAAGTTCAACACCCTATTCTCGCAATCATGGCCTAAAGAGATATTTGCGATTTTTTCAATGGTATTGGTCAAATAAGTATTTAGTGTTGGGTGAGATATGCTCAATGAAAAAAGATCCGTGAATAAGTTGATAAAATAAAGGTAAAATAATAAAGAATTTGTGATGAAATAGTGTCCAAATATAAAAGTACTCAATTTTGATCTTTAAACTTGAATCAAGATAACATGAAAAAGTAAATTTGAGTCTTTTAATCTCCACATGGAATTAAGGTGTGGACTTTGGGTTATGGGTTACCCAAGTTTTTTTTTCTTTGGTTTTATTTAAAAATGATTTCTGTAAAATAAATCTTAATATTAATATATTATATATAAAATGATTTATTTATTGAATAGTATTTCATTTAGGATTAAAATAAAGTAATTAATTTATAATTATTTTAAATAGGTTGAAAGGGGATTTTACCCAAATTAGTAGGAGTAGTATTGTGGACTGAAGGGAAAAGGAGTGGAGTCCTGCCGCCACCAAACGTTAGCTGAGAGATCTTCTCAAATCGAAATCTGAAGCTTCCTCATGCCGCCATTGCTTCACTTTCACAGTCTTGATCCTATTTAATGGCTTTCCAATGGCTTTTCATTTAAGAAACTCAAGGATTCCCAAACCCCCTAATCGAAATGACGGACTATTCGCCGCATCGCGCTCTCCCGGAGAGGAAGTCCCGTTACGACACCGGCGAGAAGCTCAAGGAAAGCAAGCTCAAGGTAGCTCTCTGCCCTTGTATCTTTTGCTTCATTCTTTTACTGCTAGTCGCATCAATCGTGCTCACCCTCAAATTCCGTCTCTACTGTCCACACTCCACTTCACTCCCTCCTCTTCCACAAAGCCTGCCGTTAGCCAATTCCTTTCTTCCCCAATTTAGGCCCTTTTGCAAGTCTGTGGGCTCGGTTAGTTCTGATTCTGAATTTGAGGAGGAGGTGGAGAGGGTTTGTAGGGTGATTGATGAGACGTTTGGTGTAGATAGGAATATGGAGGCCGTGTTGGATGAATGCGGCGTTGATTTGAGTCATGAATTGGTGGTGTGTGTGTTGCGTAGGTTCAAGTATGCTCGAAAGCCCGCCTTTCGATTCTTTAATTGGGCTGCGGATCAGCCGGGCTATGCTCATGATTGCTCCACCTACAATGCCATGGTGGATCTTCTGGGAAAGAATAGGCAGTTTGAGAGCATGGTTTCGATGCTCCAAGAGATGGGGGAGAAGGGCTTGCTGTCGCTGGAGACCTTCATCGTCTCTATCAAAGCTTTTGCCTCTGCAAAAGAGAGGAGAAAGGCCGTTGGGGTTCTTGATCCTGATGAGCAAGTATAAGTTTAGGATTGGTGTAGAGGCCATCAATTGCTTGTTGGATGCGTTGGGGAGGGCGGGGCTAGGGAAGGAGGCACACCAGTTGTTTCAACACTTGGAGCATAGATTCACTCCGGATTTAAAGACATATACAGTTTTGCTTAATGGTTGGTGTGAGGTGAGGAATCTGATGGAAGCTGGCAGGGTATGGAACGGGATGATTGATAGTGGTTTCAAGCCTGACTGTTGTTGCACACAACATTATGCTTCGAGGGTTGTTGAAGGGTGGAAAAGAGATGTGATGCAGTCAAGTTGTTTGAGGTGATGAAATCTAGGGGTCCATCTCCCTAATGTTAGGAGCTACACAATCTTGATTGACCATCTTTGCAAGCATGGCGACACTGCAGAAGCCATGAGCTACTTGGATGATATGCACAGGTCCGGTTGTGAACCGGATGCTGCCATATACACTTGCTTGATGATAGGTTTTGGGAACCAAAGGGAGATGGGCGTGGTGTACCGGTTGTTGAAGGAGATGAAGGAGAAAGGATGCCCCCCTGATGGGCGTGCGTACAATGGCTTGATCAAGGTGATGACGAGCCAAAAGATGCCGGATGATGCAGTTAAGATATATAAGAGGATGATCCGGAGCGACATACAGCCATCCCTTCACACTTACAACATGATGATGAAGTCGTATTTCGTAGCAAGTAATCCAGAAATGGGTTGTGCGGTTTGGGAGGAGATGAAGAGGAGGGGATTTTGCCCTGATGACAACTCCTACACTGTTTTGATTGGGGGACTCATACGGCAGGGAAGATCCAACGAGGCCTACGAGTATTTGGAAGAGATGATCGACAAAGGAATGAAGGACTCCCCGACTTGATTACAACAAGATTGCAGATTATTTTTCGGGACCTAGGAGAAATGCTTTGGATGAGTTTGCTGAGAAAGCAAGATTTTCAGGAAACTCAGAGGTGGCAACTCTCTTTGCCAACTGGTCCCAGACGATGAGGATATATTTTACTTTGGTGTTATGAGATAATTTGTTCGCACATTGCCTACTTATGGTGTGAAAGAGCAAAACAACTTGTACTATTGTAAATGTTTGTGGCTTCTCATTTGACATTAACCAGAGTCTATGCTTTTTCTAGTGTGTAAATGAGTTTAGCCAAGCTAAATAGATAGTATTAAGAATACTTGGCAAATACAGCTGAGAAATTAAATTGTTTGGAATATCCTAACTACTTAAAGTTGATATATTAACCATCTTATCTTGAGACAAATTTGGGGTATACACGTTCGGTTCCACAACTTGAAAACCTAATTATACAACTGTTTACATCATGACATGTTTCTCGAAAGTAGGATACAATTACTATATTCAACATTTCTTTTGCATTAATTGCTGCAATCTATGCATTAAAAAGCAATGTTTGCAAACCCTTAAACAGATATGTAACCCAATCAACAACAGATTCCATCTTACCACCCACCCCATGTGCTCCATTACCATGATAACTTTTCTCCATGCATACAAAATCTACACAAGTGTGGGCGTTTTGTAAACATGGTATAAACAATCCGACATATTCAAATGGATTATAAAAGGTTGCGAAATTTGAAATTTGATTGCTGCGAAGTTAAAACACAATACAAAGATACAAGCAGGCTTGACACTGAAGAATAAATTACGATTTGAAAGGTACAGCCTCAACAACAGATCTTCCAGAACAAAAGGAGAATAAGCCAGCAGCACCAGCCACTATCTGCATTGGTCCAAACGGAAGACACGACTTCTAGTCCTTCCCGAAATCAGTATTGTAGTGCGCGCTTGATTCTAGCTTCTTAGCTTCGTTTAGTTTTCTCACAGCCTGCCATATTTTGAGAAATGAAATATCAAATTATTTGCGAGAATCTGGAAAACACGTAAGTCCATGGAGAGGAATTCCAACAATGCAGTATGAACGATGTTTCCTCCACGAGCAAGTTATGTCAACAAGCAAGAAAATGTGTGATTTCCTTAATTGCTTTACTATATATAGAATTCATAACAAGTAATGGCTAAAACACAGTACATAAATGTTGATAAATAGGGATAGGAAGATATCCTTCTAAAATATATACACATGTGATGACAATGGAACATATTCCAAAATGTAGATGTCAGTGCAAGGTAAATTCAATTATGCATGACTATCTTTTAACAGGTCTAGATTGGATGTCATATGTCAAATGAAATAATTTACCTTCATGAAGTCTTCATGGATGACGTAATCACGCTCTGCACGAATTGCTGACATACCAGCTTCCGTACAAATATTCCGAAGATCAGCCCCATTGAAACCCTGTAAAGGACGGAATCTCAGCAAAAAAACACTTTAGTGAAAGCCAAATAAGCATTTTTAGCTAACCTCAGCAAGTTTGACGACAGCTTCATAATCAATTTCTCCATGTTTGGCTATTCCAGAAGCATGAATTTTGAGAATTTCCATTCGTGACTGCTCATTTGGCAATGGGATTTCTATTTTCCTATCTAATCTTCCAGGACGAAGAAGTGCAGGGTCCAGAACATCAGGCCTATTTGTTGCCATTATCATTTTAACCTGCACATGATGATGCATCAATATCATACTGAATAGTCAACTCTATGCAGAATTCATGCATTCCAGAATAAAAATAGAATTAGACCTTTCCGAGCTGGTCAAACCCATCAAGCTGGTTTAGTAACTCCATCAGAGTCCTTTGAATTTCACGATCAGCACTTGTTCCTTCACTAAAACGACGCCCACCAATGGCATCAATCTCATCCATAAATATGATGCAAGGCTTCACAATAAAAAAAGTGATCTTGAATGTAAACCCTTTGTTTAATCAATCTTATGTGTGGGCAAATCATTATACACATTGAATACATACTTGGTGATCACGAGCATAACCAAACATTTCCCTGATCAACCTTGCACTCTCACCTATATATTTATCAATAATTGCACTTGATACAACCTGCATGACTACAAATATGTGAGAAGTTGACCAGGATATGAAATTGAGTATAGAGGGTCTGGTAAATTCCTGCCTTCAAGAAATTGGCATCTATGTTACTGGCAATAGCTCTGGCCAACAATGTCTTGCCAGTTCCAGGAGGACCATAGAGAAGAACACCCTAAAATTGGCAAACAGGGACATCGTGAAATGATAAACCAAAGAGCATCAAAATCAGAGTCAATTGTGCTCTTAAGAGAGTCAGTTACCTTGGGTGGTTTAATACCAACTCTGACGAAGAGTTCAGGATTCATTAGAGGTAATTCTATAGATTCTCTCAGTTCTCGGATTTGATCCGACAAACCACCAACAGCAGAATAACTAACATTTCCTGGATCTTCATGAAGCATATTATAGACAACTGGATCTACCTGCAACATACATCAACATTCAAAAGAGTCAAGAAAACTCAGATAGAACCATCAGCAATGATTTCTAGTAGCTGCATAAGTATAACTTTTTTAGCACATATTTGTACCTCACGAGGTAGAGCTCGCATAATTGTGAGAGTTGTCATGTCAAGAACCACCCTAGTGCCTGCTGTAAGTTTATCCTTGTCCACCTTACTGCGGCAACCTACCACATATCTAGGGCCACTGCTTGCTTTGACTATCACTGATACAGTAATAATGATGTTATCCTCCCTTCTTAATAAATGTGAATCTAATACTATTAACAATATACTGACAAACTTCATCAAAAAACAAAAAACAATATACTGACAAACTATGATTTCAAAGTGACCTAATCTATCTACAGAAGTCAAACTCTCTAGTATACGATATTTAAAACATTGTAGTCATGCAATTCCAGATCAAATTATCCAAAACTCCAACCACTAAAGAGTCTAAATTAAAAAATCTCAAATGCAAATGCTTCTAAAACATGACTAGAACATTGATAAAGGTCAGCAAAAAATCTTACAGCGTTCATTGTCCAGCGGTCTCAGCACTTCACCTATAATCTGTCCAACACTTTGAAGGGACTTCAGATCATCTTCTGTTTTAGCATACTCCTTCTTTATAGCTCTCAAATTCTCCCTTACTGTTCATGTCATATATTTACATTTGGTCATTAAAATAGTCGAGAACAAATCTGAAAACAGAGACACATGAACAAGCAAACATGTACACATACATAAACATATGCATGTATGTACATATAAACAATCCAGACAGATTATAATACTCTAACCATACTGTACAAGTAGCTTCTTGGACTTCTTTCGACAAAAATACTTCACTCCAAACATGTAAATCTAAAAATATTTATGTGCACACGAAAGTTCCAGCACCATTAACGTAACCCAGATCAACAAGATCTTTTCAGAGCATATAAGAATCAATACAGAAGGCAATGCACCCGCTCATGTCTCTGCACGTGAATCTGAGCATTATAATTGTTTAAAAGTCCCAGAGAATGCTCCTAGAAACCTAATAAAGCAAAAAAGGGCAACCAACCCTTGATCTAGCTCAACCCCATCACACTTAGATAATCTCTGAAACCTATAATCTTGAGCATCGATTTATCTTTGCTCGCGCTATCATATCCTATGCTGGTCATCTTATTTCTTAGTTCACTACTCAACCTAGTCCAACCAAACACTGCCAAATTGACTTCAAAACAGAAAAGGGCGTCCATGAATTCCTCGTCATATCAAATTCTGAGCCTCTGATCTCATTTCTTAGCTCGCCGTCTACTTATCAATCTAAACACTGCCAATTTAAATTTCAAGAGAAACAAAAAATAATTCGAAATGGTAGGACTAAATAAGCGCCGTTTTCAGATACGTTAAAAAATGAAAGTAATAAAAATTAGGGTTTAAGAAATGGAAACCAGATCGAACGCGGCCCTCGAGTTCCTTATGGTTGAGAAGCTTTTTCCGGTAATCTGCGATGGCCGATTTGCGGCGGATGGCGTCGTCGCTCTCGGTGGTAGCCATTGCTTCTTCTCTGAGGCGAATAGCAAAAAATTCCTAATCTCCGCACCTTTAAATGTTTTTATTTACTCGTCTTCCTGCCCAAGAAAAAGAGAACTCTTTAATTTTATTTAATTTCTTTTTATGTTTATTTTTCAAGGGATGCTGTTGGATACAAGAACTATTTTCCACTCCACCTAAATATTTTGGAAAGTATTTTCTTTTATTCCAAATTTGTCATATCAAAGTTAGATATGGGAAAATATGTGAAAAAATTATTTTATTTGTCTCACGTGACTTAACAATTTAGGGGTGATGAAAATTCGAGTGCCCGTACCCAAAATTTAGCATTTATGTTATCCGTACTTGAATCTAAACGGTATTCGGTTATCGATTAAACGGGACGGTTATATGGGTCGGTTAAATGGGTAACCGAGTTACCATTAAAAAAAATTTAGCTAATTAGAGGGTAGCTATTTAGTAGTAAAACTTATTTAATCAAGTCACTTTCACTATTTTTCGTGTGATGATGTCATGAACAAGTTAATGATTTCATTGAGCTAAGTTAATACTTTAATAGAGTTCGATAATTTATTATTGATTTTCTAAAAAAAAAATATTATTGATTGTTCTATTATACATTTGACTATTTATAAGTCTATTCAATTATTAATTTTTAAATTGATACATTTACTTTCACGTAAAGTTGTTTTGATATTATAAATATCAAATTAAATATATTTATGTGATAAAATTATATTTTATAATTTTAAAATTAATTAAATCGATTAATCGGGTATACCCGATCGGTTACCTGATAACCAAAAACTCACAATACCCATACCCATAAGCGTACCATTTAGTCAAATATTGGGTATTGGTTACCCGATAACCGGCGGGTTTCGATTCGATTCGGATATAACCAATACCCATACCCAATATCTAAAAAAACAACCCTACTTAACATGGAGATGGAGTATTTCTTTGGTAGATGTCTGATTTAATTTAATTTATTTTTTAATAATTTTAATTTTGTTATAATAAATATACCTAACATAATTTTACACTATAATTTTATTCTCTTAACTAAAAGTACGTTGGAATGAAGAAAATATGGTATTTAAATAATCTCAACTACTTCTCTCAAAAAAAAAAAAATCTCAACTACTTTATTTTATGTTTTCTAAGATATGACAATTAGTCGGCAGAAACAATTTTATTTTTTATGAAACAACCTCAATTATTTTCAGATATATATAAATTATAAAAAGTAAAACACCTCGCAAATATATTAGGACGTTATGCAGGTAACATTAGATGCATTGATTTCGATTGAACTAAACTTAAATGTATCATCCAAAAAAAAAAGGTTTAATTTCATGGCCGTAAAGACTAAAGACAAAGAAAAGTGTAATGAATTTAAAATTCGTTACAGAAATCTCCAAAAATTCCCAAAAACAGATGAAATTGAAGAAAATAAGGTGTAGTCTTTTTGAAAAAATCAACCATAGATGATACAACCCACATCTCGTCTTCTATTTTCCAGTTTGTTGATCTGATGCTATTGATTACTGTTAGTTTGAGATCTGTCGCGGCGTTCATTTCTTATTTTTTTGAATTAAATTGTTGAAATAAAATAATGAATAATGATAAGGAGCGTGAAGGCGGCAAGATCGGATGAGTAAGGCGTTATGATGAATTAGCGGTAACAGAAAGAAAGAGAAAAAGGAAAACAAACCGAATCCGCAGAAATGCTTATAATTTTTGTCTCAGAGATTGACTGACCCCTGCCCTGCCCCTCTCTCTCTCTCATCCTCTCTTATCGCCGCCAGGAGGACCAGCTGGAGACATGGATGAACGGCGGCCCATCCTCCTGGTCTTACTCTTAATATCCATACCCAATGCCCTACTCGCCGCGCCGATCAACGCCCCCTGCCAAATCCGACGCCTTCACGCCCCCCGACAACTACCTCTTCGACTGCGGCAGCCCCACCCCCACCACCACCCCCGGCAACCGCGTCTTCGTCGGTGATTCCGAAGCCGCCAAATTTCTAGCCTACGGCGGCACCCCCATCGCCGCCGCCGCACCGCAGCCCGACCCCACCGTGCCCTTGCCGATCTACAACACCGCCAGCGTCTTCGACAATGTCGCGACGTACACGTTCCACGTGACCCGACCCGGATGGCACTGGATCCGGCTCCACTTCGCTCCCATTCAGAACAACGCCGGGAAGGATCTCAAAACCGCGAAATTCAGGGTGACGACTGAGCGCCTCGTGTTGATACAGAGCTTCGAGAACCCCAATGCCACGTGGAGCATGAGGGAGTTCCTCGTCAACGTTACCACGGAACGCTTTTCCGTTATGTTCACCCCCAACACCGGCAGCTTCGCCTACATCAGCGCCATCGAGTTCACGTCCGCGCCGGATATCTTGCTCGCCAATAACGCCGCCGCCGTTTTCCCCAAGGGAGATTATTCTGGGCTGTCCAACGTCGCGTATCAGACGGCGTACCGGCTCAACTCCGGCGGCCCCTTGATCACGCCGCAGAACGATACCCTAGGCCGGAGTTGGGAGCCCGATCAGCCCTACCTCGACCCCAAATTTATGGGCTCCGCCGCCTCCGTCCAGCCTAACGTCATAACCTACCCCGAGGGCGAGTCGCCGCTCATCGCGCCGCCTATGGTTTACGCCACCGCCACCCAGATGGCGGACGCTAATGTTCAGGTCACATTTTCTAGCATTGTTATATTCATCGTTTGCATGCTACATTAATTTAATTACGGGCAAAACTTGGAGTATCAATTTCCAATTAGTTTATTAATCATAATTACGATTGAAAATTTACATTTGGAATGAATTGATTGCATGATTTTTGCAGGTTCCTAATTTCAACATTACATGGAGAATGAAGGTCGACAAAACATTCCAGTATTTCATTCGCCTCCACTTCGCCGACATCGTGAGCAAGGCCGCGAACGAACTCTACTTCAACGTGTACCTCAACGGGAGGGCAGCCATCACGGGCCTCGATCTAACGACGGTGGCTGGCGGCCTGAGCGCGGCCTATTTTGCGGACTTCGTGTTGAACTCGAGCATGGTGACGGGCCTGGATCCATTGACAGTCCAAGTAGGGCCGATGAGCCAAAACGTGGGCACCAGAAATGCCCTTCTCAATGGCATTGAGGTGTTCAAGATGAACAATTCCGTAGGCAGTTTGGATGGAGAGTTTGGCGTCAATGGTGAAAGGCTCGACGGCAACGGCGTGAACGGAACGGTGGCCGCCGTGGGGTTCGCGATGATGTTCGGTGCGTTCATCGGATTAGGCGCGATGGCGATGAAGTGGAAGAAGAGGCCTCAAGACTGGCAGAAGAGGAACAGCTTCTCTTCGTGGCTGCTACCCATTCACGCAGGAGATGCGAGCTTTTTGTCCGGCAGCAAGACTTCTTTAGGGTCGAGAAAAAGCCAAGTTTTCTCGTCCACCATGGGCTTAGGCCGATATTTCTCTTTTGCTGAGCTGCAGGAGGCCACCAACAACTGGGAATCCACCGCCATCATCGGCGTTGGCGGCTTCGGAAACGTGTATCTTGGAACCATCGACGACGGCCTAAAAGTGGCGGTGAAGCGGGGCAATCCGCAGTCGGAGCAGGGGATCAACGAGTTCCAGACGGAGATCCAGATTCTATCGAAGCTCAGGCATCGCCATCTAGTGTCGTTGATCGGCTACTGCGACGAGAACGCTGAGATGATCCTTGTCTACGAGTTCATGGCCAACGGACCTCTCAGAGACCATCTTTACGGAAAGGATCTCCCCACATTACCATGGAAGCAGAGGCTGGAGATATGCATCGGCGCTGCTCGAGGTTTGCATTATCTTCACACAGGGGCGGCTCAGGGCATCATCCACCGCGACGTCAAGACCACAAACATCTTGCTCGACGAGAACTTGGTGGCCAAGATGGCCGATTTCGGGCTCTCCAAGGACGCCCCGGGGGCGGAGCAGACGCACGTGAGCACGGCCGTCAAGGGCAGCTTCGGGTACCTGGACCCGGAGTACTTCCGGAAGCAGCAGCTGACGGATAAGTCGGACGTCTACTCCTTCGGGGTGGTGCTGCTGGAGGCGCTCTGCGCCCGCCCCGCCATCAACCCTGCATTGCCCAGGGAGCAGGTGAACCTGGCTGAATGGGCAATGCAGTGGAAGAGGAAGGGCCTCCTCGACAAGATCATCGACCCCACGCTGGTGGACCACATCAGCCCCGAGTCCATGGCCAAATTCGCCGAGGCTGCTGAGAAATGCCTATCGGAGTACGGGGTCGATAGGCCCACCATGGGCGACGTGCTCTGGAACCTTGAGTACTCGCTCCAGATGCAGGAGTCGTGGTTGCAGGAGCACGGAGTCGTGGCGGGGGAGGTTGGAACAACAACAACCCCGCCTTCGCCTCACGTTGTGGTCTCCACTGGCATCGAGGAATCTGCTCCTGCAGCTGCGGTGGTGACCGCAGCAGATCTCGTGCCGCCCTCCACGATTGAGGAGGGCAGACCTGCGGGTGAAGCTGAAGACCACGAGCACTCGGGAACTGCCATGTTCGCACAGTTTGCAGCTCTCAATGGCCGCTAGATGTTACACCAGACCAGATCCTCTCTTGTAAATTTTACTTCTCTATATCATCAAATACATGCCGTGTGTAAATGGATAGATCCTGCATTCTATACTATTGCATTGACTTAACTTTATATGGGTTTCTCTGTATGCTCATTCTTACCATTAATTATATGAAACCAGTACTGATAGGTGGGGAACGCAGCCATACCATCTTTCTGTTCATCACTTTTTTTTTTTTTTTTTTGTAATATATACAGCAAGATACTAATAAAGTATGTTAACGACTATGTGAATGTAATTAAAACTGCTAATTTGATCTTTTAAAACACTTGACAACTATAAATTGCTACATAAAATTGAAACTACGTATGAGAATATGCATTTAATATTAGGATTGATTAATATTTTAACAAAAACATTTTATTTTTCAAATAGAAGCGGCGACGGGAAAAAAACAAGAGTATGAAGGGCGGCGGCTAAAATCAACAATCTCCTTCCACCATTTTAATTGCGAATTTGCCGTTTTCATTAACTTCTCAGATACTGATTGTTTGCTTTGTATGTGCTGGAATATGTGTGTGGTAAATATGCACACGTTTGTTATTTATGTAGCAAATCTCGTATGTTCTAGAGATTAATATTTTGGCTTAGTGTCTTAATACTAGAGCTGGAAGAAGCGTTCAGTAATTGAATATTAATGATGATCCTAGTCTCGGAAGAGAGAGATGGATGACTGAGGCAAAACAAAAAGGCATTTACTTAATCATATATATAATTATATTACCATCACCCTCAAACCTTGATCTTTTATCTTGTGGATAATGGTCTCTCCATTGTTATCAAAAGGTTCAAGAGATTAAATTTATGCATCGCGCTTCAATAATATACAATTTACTTGTTGTAAATAATGAATAGAGTAAGACATCAAGCAACCAGTATGAGATCATGTGTTACATTATTATATAATGTATACTTGCTTCATTATCACTAATGTATATATATTATGAGAATAAGATAACATATCATTGTATTTGAGTGATACTTAAACATATTGCATGTATCATTGACAATGAAACATATACTGATGGAGTGTTTGCTTAATTATATTGGATGTAATTTGAAAGTGTAAGCAATAAGTAAACAACCGAAGAAACTTAGGTGGATTTCTTAAAAGTCTTAAGATTTCTACACTATTCACTAACGGAGTGTTTACTTTGCTTGGATAGCTGAAAACTATTCAAGGCTAATATCCAACACAAATATGATGGTTTCCATAGATATTAATTGAGATGAAAACAGACAGCAACACATTCATGCCGTCTGAAAGCACGCCACAAATGCATACATGGTTTACACACACACACACATAGATATATTGAAGATCATATATATATGCAATATACATATTATTTCTACATCTGGAACGCAGACATGAGCGGAACCCAAACAAAGTTATCCGCAGGGAAGAAATGGCAGACCGGAGTGGAACCGGGCTCCACCCCGAGCACACCGAACGCCACGTGGCCACGCCCCCATTGAGAGGTATCCATGTGACAAACAGCAACCGCTTCAACTGCGTCTCCATTCTCTCCCGCCAACGACACTCTGTAAACCCTGTTGTCGCTGTCGTGGTAATGGCAGTAGAATACAGTGTATGCATACGGCATCGTATGGCACGACACCAGCTTCGGAGACGGAATCTGTTGGATTCCCATGATTCTATACCTCTGCACAACCCCATCATCGGATTCCGATCGTTTGAGGTGAGAAGTAGACAAGGCCTCGACTGGAGTGCCGGAGCCGAAGATAGTTTCGAGGAATTCGGACATGGATTTTAAGGATGTTGCGCAAAACTTCTTCTCTCCTTGGATTGGCTGCCTGTCGCACTCATCCAGCGTGGCGGCCATGGCCGTAGCCTGAGGGGAGCCGTCGGAGAAGGAGAAGAGGCGGAGGATTTGAGGGAGGCTTTGCGAGGAGAAGGGAATGGAATCTGCTTCTTCTTTGGAGATTAAGTGAGTGAGGGAATCTGATAGTTCCCTTTTGGGGAAATAGATCTTCATTGTATTCCCGAGTTTCAGATCCTTGGGGAAGAAGAAGATGATGAGTGAAGGATCAGTCGCGTCGTGGTGCATATGAGAATGGACTTGCTGTATGTGATTATCGATAACAGCTCCATCAGATGAACCCTGAACATAATTGGAAAATTATATTTAGATTAAAAAAGAAGATGATTAAGTTGGAATGAAGATGAGATTACCAGTAGAATAAGAAGATGAAGCAGGAGAGTGCAGAGGGTAAGCTTTGCGTACATGGTGTGATTGAGTTTTTTGCTGGGAAATATTTTGTATGCAATATTTCCACTATTTGTTAAGAAGTATAGAAATCTGGTTTAAAGGGTTTGATTTGAGGGGCCCTCTAAATATATGATGATAGGCATCATTTGGGAACCATGTTTTTTTGTTTCCACGTGTTTTCGGTCACAACTAATTGCAATGGCGTGACAAGTCTTTTTACTTCAAAAAAAAAAAAAAAAGCGTCAAAAGTCTCGGGTTGAAGTTTATAATAAAGAGTTAATGGGCGATCGTTAGAAAAAATGTTAATGGCCCATTATAGCCCATGCCACTATTTTTTTTATTTAAAAAAAAAAAATGAGAGAGGAGCGGTAGAGTATTAATGAACCTAGACTTTGTTGATATTTTTTTAATAAATTACATAAATAAATAAAGACCACATGACGGATGACTCAAACCTATATAACCTCAGATCTTGAGCATTAACTTTTTATGGTTAGGCCAACACGCGCACACCCTGGACTATTGTTAAAAATATAAAAGTTTGCACCACTTAGATTACACAAAATTGTATACTACTATTTATGTAACAGTAGTTTAAATAACATTGTTACTTAAATTACATGATTCATACAATCGTGTAAAGACATGCAAATCGTTATAAATTCGTGTATGCATGAAATTCTTGTGTAATAATCGAATGTTTTGTGTAAGAGTATTAAAGTTACTTTTACACAAAAATTACTATTATTTCCATATATTTATCCATATGATTATATTTTTTTTTATTACTATATATCATTGGCTACTATACAGTGTAGTCTCTATAATTAACTAAAGTTATCAATAGTTTAAAATAATTAATGAACATACAATATCTTAAACACGAGAAGTAATACATTAAAAGGAGTTATATATTTATAATATGAATTCGCGTGATGGTGCAATATTAATTTTTAATATTAATGAACTTAATTATAGTGTGTACAATATTAATTCTTTAAGAGCATCTCCAATGCATTGTGTCTTATAGGGGGTCTTAGATGGTGGTCCACACCTAAGACACACCACTCTCCAATGCATTGGGTCTTAGAGTGAGTCTTAAATTTTCATTTCCACAAAATTCACATTTCTACACTTTAATCATATTTCTACACTTCTATTTTAAAATTAAATATTTTATTAAAATTAAGAATTCAATATTATATTAGTTAAAATAAAATATAAGATTTTAAAATTAAAAATATTGCAATAATTAAAAATTAAGTGAAAATGAAAAAAAATTAAAAAATTACTAGGATTTTAAAAAAAAAACAAATATTTAAATCAAAATTAAAATTAGAAAAAAAAAATTTAAACCCTATCCACCCCACCCCACCCACCGCTTTTTTTCTTCCTTCTTCCCCACCCAGCCGCTTTTTTTTTCTTATTTCTCCCCCATCCCCTGCAACTTGCTTCTCTATTTCTCCCCATCTAATTTCTTGCTCACAGTCACAACCTTCGTCCTCTTCACAACATTTTTTTTTAATCGCACGTGGAACGCACGATTACCCCAATCTCCGGTGCTAAGCTTCGCCCCGGCTTCGACCCAGCCGAGGTCTCCAACGCGACAGCCCCTCCAGCGACCCGGATCGACGCGGGTTTTAAGACCCGCATTGGAGATGCTCTAATGAACTTAATTATGGTGGATCAACATAAGAAAGTTCGTCAGTTCGTCATTCATTCAATGTTCGAGCCACATGGCCCACATGTGAGCACAAGATAGAATATGTGAATAAAAAATGGACAAGAGTTCAGCCATATACATCAAATTCAACAATCAAATGTTTGGCATATGTTAGGGCTTGATTTTTTGCAGGATCTTATATGAATTTTATATGTTCTTCATTGTAGTTTGGATTAGTTAGTTAATTGTATATTTATAATTTAAATATTATCCTATAAGATCCTATCTAGTTTCTAACTCATCAAATTTCGATTATAAGTATAAATTTTAGAAACAAATTCATACTTGGATAAAGTTCAGCCATTTAGATTCATTTGTTGTGGTGGAGAATGGCGATGAACCAAAATAATGACAGTAATACGGTTTAGCCACTCAAATATAATCAAGAAGTGGTTTTATTACTTGTTCACCTTTCAAACACGTATATCAACATTCACTATAATTACGTAAATTTGTTTTAATTTATAAATATAATTTATTACAATAATTTGATATCACCGCAATAACAACACGAATATTACAACATAAATATTAATAATAATTAATAGAATAAATAATAAACGATTAAAATTCAGAGAACGGGTCAATTAATGTTCGAAAATGTTTAAAAAAAATTATAGTACCCATTCTCATCCCAAATCCATTTAAATTTTATGAAATGTCTTGTGTTATTTAAATATGACCCTCTCTGTCCCATTACAAATGTTCCATAATGGGATGTCCTATTACAAATATCTCATTTCATTTTTAGCAATATACTATTCTCTATCTATACCTAATATTTAAATAATTTTCACCAACTCGTTTTGTCTACTTTCTACGTATTTTTTAATCTCTATGCCCAAAAGTAATGAGACATTTGTAATGGGATGGAGGGAGCAGTTGTTTCAATAATTGAATATATGTCTCAATAAATCTCGAACATTACTGAGTAAGCATTAATAATGCATAATATAAATATCCGCTAATTTCTCATTCTCATATATATCAGACCCGCATAGTAATATATTTTGAATCCCCTAGCTCATTTGAATTTCTAAAAATAAGTTGTTATAATAATTGGATGAAAGTTCAGTATATTTTATGAGCAAAGTCAGATAAAATTAAAAGTTGTGGAGTAATTATCACTCCACAACCCAAAGTTTGTATGCAAGACTAGCTAGAATTGGATGAAAGTTCAGTATTTTATGGGCAATTAACTCATTATTTAATAGATAAATATATATTATTATATACATAGTAAACATTAATAATAAATTCTACAATAACAAAATATTTTAAATTGATTCAAAGTATAAAACTAAAATTATATGATCTACGAAATTAGTTTTGAATTTATATACATATACATGTCCCAAACTCGAATTTAATGGTTAAAATAAATTAAAAAGTGACGAAAAATAATTATTATTGGACAATTTTCTTAACTAATTTCCGATTAATATGATCATTTTATGTTCAACCATGAAGAATAATTATTGAATTCATGCAAAGCTTTAGCAAAATAAGAAATGAAATTATAAGGAAATTACTCTTTCATTAAATAAAAAAATTAAATATGTAAATTAAGAATGTATATAATAAGAATTTAAGATAATGAAAATGATGTCACGTAAACACATAAAATAAGGTGGTGTTTTGAATGCATCAATGAATTTAATACAAATAAAAATCAAAACATAATGATTTAAGAATGTATAAGATGATGAGGTTTTAGAATGACACTTAAAAAAGAGATTACGAAATCATACTTACTGCTCCATTATAAATAGACAATTCAACACTTTTTTCCATTAGTTACAAGGGAATTAAGAAAAATATGAATATTGCAAATTTCAATACTGTATGAAAAAATAATATTCGCTTCGTCCGCAAAAGTATATAGTATATAATATTCAGTAGAGTTAATGGGTTCAATTAGCACTTCTTATGACTTATATAAAAAAGGAAAAAGTGTCCATCCAAATAAAAATATGGAAAAACTAGTCTTTTTTAATGTGAATGTACAATTATACCCTTAATACAGTTACACACTTTTTTGCAAAAGTATGTAACAGTGTAAAATACACTGTCACACACTTTTCAAAAATTGTGTAATAATCACGAAAATCGTGTAATAATGTATTTTCTACTATTACACACTTTTTCACATAAGCGTGTAATAACTTAAAAATGTGTGATTGCGAAAAGTGTGTAACAGTGTATTTTACACTGTTACACACTTTTTCGCTTCTAAAATGTGTGTAATAGTGTATTTTACACCGTTACATATTAAAAGGAATTTTAGTCAGAAATGCTATTATTTTCATATTTTTATTTGTATGACTATAATTTTCTATGATTAAGTTTTGGCTACATTAGGATGCTGCCTCAGTTTGAGTACAATATGTATTTTAATAAAATACTTGATAGACGTGTATTTAAAAATAAAAAGTTTTATCATTATGTAAAAATGAGTGATTGTGATTTATTTAATTATGAGTTAAAGTAGTTTTTTGACGCTAATAAGGTCTACCTCAAGTGGCAAAGTTGAGGCATTCAAAAAGTCTCTTTTGTTAGAAGTCTTGGGTTTCAATAATGCCTGCGTGTGCATGCAGATAATTTTTTCACTTTTATATAGGTAGTGTTCCCACCTATGTTTATTTGACTATATATTATACATCTCTTGTAATTTTTCTAAAAAAATGGTTTTTTATGGGTAGTTCAAACGATTTGTTTATTTGATTATATATTATATATTTTTGTAATTCAAAAAAAAAAGTGATTTTTTGACAAATAAAAGTTGAAATACACGAGAAAAAAATAATATACTCCTTGTAAATATCAAATAATTATATACCTTTGTGGATAAATTAAAGAATTTGTTAGGTGTCTGACAAATAATGGCATGCTTCTGAAGTCGACATACTAATAATAGTTCTGAGTTTTCTGACGAAGTTTCTTTGGCCAGCTAGGTAGAAATCTGTTGTATAACGAGTGCATTATTGGTTTATATATGAAAATAACACTATCTAACTTGATTAATAATGCAGAAAATCACTCATTATAACTGATACTCCCCCGTCCCTAAGATGTCATGAATTTTAATAAAAATTAATATTTTATTTTATTTTATTTTAATTGTATATACCTTATATATTTCAATTCATACTTAGATAAAATATTTTTATTCTTCTGAGTTAGGAGTTGGAAAATTGAGATTTAGTATTCAAATTATTCACCTTTATAAAAGGGTAAGAATGCAATAAATAAAAGGGTTTGGGTTTGAGTTGTAATTTAAATTAAATATTAATTAATGAACAAATAACTTTTAAAAAAATGTAATGATGAATTCAAACATAAGACTTTTAATCTTACATATTAATCACACTATTTTTTTTTTTTTTTTGAGAAGGCGAAGATATTTTATTGCTCACATGAACATGGTACATGGAAATGACCCACCACACACTCCGGAGGTTCATTCCAAACATGAAGTGAATTGATATCTCGCGCCGCTTTCGCTAAACCATGAGCGATAGCATTATGTTCTCTCCTGACATGCTTAACATTAAAACCGGGAAGGAAAGACAACAACTCTCGACAATGCTGAGCTATAACTCCACACTCGGCAATATTTCTCTTTTCGGACTGAATTGCTGCACAAGCCTCCTTGCAATCTGTCTCCAGCCACCCCCGTTGGAAGCCCAAATCTTTCAACCAAGAAAGTGCTTCTCTAATGCCTATCAGTACACCCTCTCGAACATTACCACAGCCCCGAACCTTGATCGATTGTCCAGAGATGAACTCCCCATCATAGTTTCGAATATAGATGCCTATGCCCATAGCTTGCTCGTCGTTGAAGAAAGCTACGTCAACCCCACACTTAATAGATCCTTCCGGGAGATCATGCCATGCAAGACAACCCACAGCTGCTGTCTGCGAAGAGCCCGGAACAGCAGAGCGAATTTGAGCAAACGTCCAATCCTCATAGCACCTTTCAGCTGAGATCACCGATCACGCTGGAGATGGGAACTGATTATTCCAAACCACCAGATTTCTATCCTTCCAAATTTGCCATAATAACATGCAAGCTTTGGAACGATTACAGCCACTTAACTCATCCACAATTCGAAAGAGAGCTTGGTGAAAGGAGTCACTACGAATTGTGATGGAATGAATAAGCTCGTATAAGCTACTCTCATTCCAACAAGCTTCCGCAAAACCACAGTGGAAAAACGTATGCCAAAGGTTTTCAAAACCTCCACCGCACGTAGCACACTCTCCGCCCACAGCAATACCCCGGGAGAGAAGATTCTCCTTCGTAGGGAGATTATTCCGGGCCGCCCGCCAAAGAAACTGTTTAACCTTAGGAGGGACGTGTAATTTCCAGAGTTTTGACCACCCTCCTTCAACTCCATGCGTCTCATCCAGTGTAAGCGAACTAGCGAGCCTATACGCAGATTTAACCGTATAGAGACCATTGTCACTAAAATGCCAGATCAGCTTATCTGCCCCCATGTTCGGATAAACTGGAATACTCAATACCTGAGATGCCTCTGCACCAAAAATGTTATTCACGTAATCAAAATCCCAGCGAGAAGAGTTAGGTAACAACAGCTCACTAACTTTCATACTTCCAAGCTCCGGAGGGCAGACCACATCAGTCCGAAAATTAGCCTTATTTCTTAACCAAGGATCACCGAAAACACGCACCTTAGCACCATCACCAATTCGCCAACGGACCCCTCTTCTAACCAGCTCTTGAGCTGATAAGATACTTCTCCAAGAATAGCTGGGATTGTGACCCAAAGTAGCAGTAAGAAAATCAGCATTTGGGAAGTATTTTGCTTTTAAAACACGGCAGACCAGAGCATCTGGCTCCTCGAGAAGTCTCCATCCCGTCTTGCCAAGTAGAGCAGTGTTCAGAAGTTGTAAACTACGGAAACCCAAACCACCAAGGGCCTTATCCACGCAAAGACGTTCCCATTTCATCCAACAGATACCCCTCCCCGTACCAGCCTTATTTCCCCACCAAAAAGAGTTCATGAGCCGCTCAAGCTCATCTGTCAAAGAAATAGGCAAAGCAAAGATGGCCATGGTATAAGAAGGGATGGCCTGCGCTACACTTTTGATCAAGATCTCTTTTCCGGCTTTCGAAAGCTTCTTTCCATTCCAACCCTGTATGCAATTCCAGACTCTATCCCTTAAGAAGCTGAAAATTTCACGTTTTTTCCGACCCAAAAGGGAAGGAAGACCAAGATAACGACCCGTATTCAAAGGCGCAGAAACTCCTATAAGATTCGACATCAGCTCACGATCTCCAGTACTCACATTGGAGCTATAAAAGATGCTCGATTTTTGGTAGTTGATAGCTTGTCCCGAAGCCGACTCATAAGTTTCTAGAACTGCCTTTAGCCGAGCACATTCGGGTGGAGAGGCGCGGCAAAAAAAGAGGCAGTCGTCTGCAAACATAAGATGCGAGATGGAAGCCCCTCCACGCCCAATATTAACCCCATGCAGCGAACCCCGGTTCGTTTCATGCCGAATCATAGCCGAGAGACCTTCCGCACAAAGAATAAACAAATAAGGAGAGAGGGGATCACCTTGACGAAGACCACGACCCGGGGTAATAGGTCCGACCGCAACTCCATTAACAAGAGCATCGTAGGTGACCGATCTAACACACAAGTTCATCCATGACCGCCACTTCTCACAGAAACCCAGCCTTCTTAAGATCGCATCCAAATAATTCCAGTCCACTCTATCATAAGCCTTGCTAATGTCAATCTTGAGGGCTAGCGAACCATGTTTACCTCGAGTTTTCCGCTTCATTGAGTGAATAGCTTCAAAAGCTATGAGGATATTATCCTGAATAAGTCTCTCTTCCACAAAAGCCGATTGAGAATGATCAATAAGAGAAGGCAACACCTTTTTCAGACGATTACATAACACTTTAGAGATAATCTTGTAGGCCACATTACACAAAGCGATAGGTCTGAGATCCTTCATACTCACAGGAGAGGCAATCTTCGGGATAAGCGTGATAAGAGTATGATTAAAGTTCGGGGGAAAACTCACGTCCTGCATCCACTGCACACTATTCTCGAAAATATCATTTCCAACGAGGCCCCAAAATTTCTGGAAAAACTTTGGATTGAAACCATCCGGGCCCGGTGACTTATCCGGATGCATTTGTGAAATAGCCGCCTCAAACTCCTCTCGTTGGAAAGGTTTCACAAGCTCGTTGTTCATATCAGCGTCAACACAAGGGCGAAGCCGATCAAGAGCCTGACTGAAGTCCACAGAACTATTTGATTCATCAAACAAATTCTCAAAATAATGCTTCACAACAGAATGGAGCTCATCATCGGAGACCGTCCAGCTGCCATCATTTCTCTGTAAGCGACCAATATGATTTTTCTTTCGCCGATTCGAGGCCATTGCAAAAAAGAACTTTGTATTACGATCACCCTCCTTTAGCCAATGTTTCTTTGCCCGTTGTCTCCAGTGTGCATCCTCGCGAAGATACACATCAGCCAGATTTCTTCTCACCTACTGTAATTTAGAGATAGACAAAGTGTCACTTCTCCCTTGAAGAACAGCAATCTGCTTTTGCAAATAGGACTTGTCCCGGTGGGAACCACTCTTGGTATATTTAGCCCAAATAGATAAGGCTTCAGACACAGCCGTAAGTTTATCTATAATAGAGATACCTTGCAGGTTGAGCCAACAGTCACGGACTACATTAGGCAGTTCGGGCTCAAAACACCACTTATTCTCAAACCTGAAACGACGAATATCAACATGGGGGGTGGTGCCCTTATTCTTCAAGATAAGAGGAGCATGGTCTGATATCGGGGCGATAAGGGCCGTGAGTGTGGCATCTGGAAAACGCATCTTCCAATCATGATTTGCCATACCTCTATCTAGTCTCTCCTCAACAAAATTCTCAGCCTGTTTTCCACGCGACCAAGTATAGGGATATCCTAAGAGAGGAATATCAGAAATCCTGCAGTCCATAATGGCAGAGCGAAAACCATTAAAGAGCCAATTTGGATGATCGACTCGACCCCTCTTTTTGCCCGGATCAAGAAGGTCATTAAAATCCCCAATAATAACCCAAGGAAGGGAGTTAACAACAGCAAGCCGCCGGAGGAAGTTCCAGGAGTCTCGGCGCCTCCGTCTCTCTGGGAAACCATAGAAACCCGTTAAACGCCAATCTCCACTCTCATCAGTTACTTGAACATCAATATGGTTTTGAGAAAAGCCAATAAGCGAACACGTGGCCGACGCACGCCACAACAAACATAAACCACCACTTCTACCAATACTATCAACAGAAAAACAACCCTCAAAATGAAGCCGCGAACGAATGTCCTCCATACGAGAATGATGCACCAGAGTTTCACAAAGAAAAACAAAATCCGATCGATGAACTCTAACGAGTTCACGAAGAGTGGGAACTGCAAGGAGCTGACCCATCCCCCTACAGTTCCAACTTAGAGTATTCATTGTTCCCGGCCGACTCCGAAACCGGAGCCCGCCGATATAAAAGTAGAGTCATCGGAGACATCCCCGGAAAATCCAACGGAAAGATCTACTGATGAGATATTAGAGTTAAGAATCATAGAGGAAGCGCCACGTCTTCTTTTTCGTTCGTCAAAAATAACCACTAACGAACCATTATCCTGCATGGGCTCATCTGCATGACTTTCGGAGCTGATATTTTGTAGAGCCAATCTGTGGGGAGTTGATTTAGATACTTCCCTATAATTCTGGGGATCCGATATGGAAATATTAACGTCCCGATTTTCAGGAAATTTTTGTTTTGGATCCAAAAATCGCGGCTCAGTCACAACCCTAGCACCCGCCACCTCCTTGCTAGGGTTTTCTCCATCATCGCGCGCAGCCACTTGTCGCCGGCAAGCGTCACCCCCCGTCGATCCGCCGCTTTAAGGCTAACACCCATTCCCTCACGGTGTCTTTCGAGCCTTCGTTGAACATAAGCTCGCAAAAACTCTCGGAATGGCCAAGTCTTCCGCAGAGAAAACAAAAAACATTAAGCCTCTCGTACTTGAAGTTAACAGTGAAGGTTGATCCATCTTTCTGTTTCAATTTCTTAAAGCGCTTCAAAGGATCAGTCACCCGAATGCCAACCCGAACTCTCATGTACTGTCGCCACACCCCAGATGAGTTAGTACTATCATATTCCATGAACGTACCAATGAAGTTACCCAGAAGTTTGCCTACCCCTTCCGTCAAAAATCCAGCAAGAAGATCATGGATTTGGACCCAAAAAGGCAGGATGTCCAACGGAACAGTAAGCGGGAACTCTCCTTTCCTCAATCGATGGAGAATTAAAGGGAAATTACCAAACGCCCAAGGCCCTCCCTCGTAAACTCGCTTCAGATCTAGTTCGTGAAAAAATTGGAATATGAATCTCCCTTTACCGATATCTTTCATGAATACTCCCTTGCCCGGTCGCCAGATACTAGCCATTCTACTCCGCATAAGATTGAAATTAATTGGTTGTTCAGTGAGGAATCTACCTACCAAACAAAGATCCACAGAGACCGACGATTCCCCTGTGATATCGTCATCAAGGAGCAGTTCATCATCTTCATTGGGAGAGATTTAGTGCAGCCATCTTGTCCTCCATAGCCGACACAGCAGAAAAGCAAACGGAAAAACTAGGGTTCTCAACCAAGGAGAAAAGCAAAGGGTCTCAACAAGGAGAATTATACTACGGGCACAAACTTTTGTTATTATTAATCACACTATTAAAAATCAAAACATCCAAGCAAACCAAAAAATTTACCAAAACAAAAGTTAATTATACTAATAACTTCATTGGGAGATATTAATTTGTCATCCAATTTTCACGGATTTTAAATTCCAAAATATCGAACAATTACGATCTACAAGGCAAGACCATGCTGCAACAGTGCAACTTGCAATATTGTTATTAAAAAACAATTATATATACATATAGCATTATTTGTTGCTGACAATAACATGGTATGCTTCTGAAATTACTCGACAAACTGGAGTACTTCTGATCGAGTTTGTGTGGCTATGAATTTCTTAGTACAATGTTTTATTGATTTATACGATACATCGTATAAAAATCAATTAATTAAATATGATATGACAAGTCATAACATAAATAATGAATAGCTGTATAACGTTAAAAAAATATTTAGATGAGATCACAGCAAGATACGTATCCCATTTTAGCGATTTTTCACATTCAATGAGTAAATTTAATTATCTTAATTATTTGAATCATATTAAGTAAAATTAACAAAAAAGAAGGATAGTTTAAGCACGAACGATCATGTTGCCATCTTATATGATTTAATATACATTATCGTATCTTTTTTATGCCGCTCAGCTTGAGTGGATTGGATCGACAATACTAGAGTTAAGTCGCCAATGAGGCCTTGCTCTAGTGGCAAAGTTGAGGCACTCAAAGACTCTTCTTTATGAGAGGTCTTGAGTTCATTTCTGCCTGTATACGGTGATATTTTTCACTTTAAGTGATGTTGTATTTTCGCCTGCATGCGCGGTATTGTATTATTTGATGTTGAGGTCCCACATACAAGGCGTTTGCGTTTCCATCGTTTGGGTGGTGGTGAGGTTCCGCCTGTGTGCGGATTACATAATTGATTATATTCAAGAAAAAGAAAAAAACAATAGATTAAAGTCGAACTACAATTGGCGGCTTTTAAACATTTCTTCGAACGGGCTCCAAAGGTGAAGCCACAATTTGTTGCAAGTTCCTTTGGAGTTTTGAATCTATACCCTCAAGCTAGAGTTAAATTAAAATTAGTTGCGGATTAATAAATTCTGATGGGCTATTTTTAATCTCTTGCTAATTTAAGATTAATAAATCCTAAAAGAATTTTTTAGCATATAAGTTAGAGAGAAAATTGTGAGTTAGAAAAATAAAATTATAATCAAAGAGAAAATTGAAGAGAAATTAATTTGTAATGGTATATGATGAAATTAACAAATGGCTCATATTTAAATTAGGAAAAATCGACGATCGAACTAATTTAAAAAAAAAACGAAAAAGTATATATCATGAGGGAAAAAAAACAAGTGCAATTTCCCGAATTCCTTAAAATATTTTGGATTTAGAGACAATTAACCTATAAAATTTTAGTACGCAAACGTAAATAAAAATTAAATAATATAAATTATAATGAAAATTTTATTTTTAAGATATATAACTAACTATTCATCCACATATTTATATTAAAATTAATACAAATGTTGATTTTTTAGAAATTTTATGTATAAGATTAAAGAGTTCTAAAATGAATTAATATACTAATTTATTATGAATTTTACATCAAATTAAAAATTTTCTCATAGTATTTAACTTAAGATGCATATTGTATCTTAATGTATCAAATTTAACAATTTTCGAAAAAGATTTAAATTAAAAAAAAAAAGAAAAAAAAAGAGGGGATGAGAAAGAAATTTGACACTAAAATGTCGTTGGAACTGTGAATTTAAATAAGATTAAAGGACCTGGTACTGCACAAAGTCCATTAAATACATTTTAGGGGTATAAATAAACAAAGAGAAGTAGAAAATGTGGAATATAGTACTATATGATCGATTACATAAACCATTTACTGATCCCCACATTGTTCCAATATCACTTATCGGAGGTAGTGATGCCACCGGTTCGGAATCACCGATTTACGATTCATCGGGGAAGGTGAACCATAATCGACCCGTGAAGAGGTTGAAAATGGTCGGTTTCAGATTGGGTCGAAAACCGCCAGTTCAAGGGTGGAACGATTATTTTTCTAATTATTTTATTTTTATTTTTTATATATTGTGTATAATTTATTATTAAATTACATTATTTAATACATTACATGTAACAAAATTGTTGAAAAAACTATAAACGAAATAAAATTTTAACAAATTAAAACCCAAAATGTAATAAAATTCGCATTTTTATTTTTAAAGTATTTCTTTTAATTTACATGTACAAATAAATTACAATTTTCAAACTACAAAATTGAATAAGTAAACTAAACTTACTAAAAAAATTACTAATACTTATGAAATTTGAATTGAAAAAAAAATAAAAAAAAAATCGTCGATTTTGGACAATTAATGTGCGGTTTC
Source organism: Salvia miltiorrhiza (assembly GCF_028751815.1). Taxonomy (NCBI): domain Eukaryota; kingdom Viridiplantae; phylum Streptophyta; class Magnoliopsida; order Lamiales; family Lamiaceae; genus Salvia; species Salvia miltiorrhiza. The sequence goes on along the minus strand of NC_080394.1, from coordinate 11,351,989 downwards.
TGACTCGACGGTTAACCGTCAGTTTTCGGTTCCATATTTTCGGGCCCAGAAATAGACCGAGTGTTTTATGGTTCGAGTTCTGGCCCGTGGTCGACAGTTCGAGGCTCAGACCCTTTGATCATGAGCCGATTCACCATGGTTGTACCACAAGGATATATGCATTTGTAATTTGAAGAAATAAGAGGAGCATTTTTGTAGATTGATCAAACCTCAAGGCTATGTTTGCAATTATTGAATTTAGTTGTATTTTCCTTCTATAAAAGGCACGTAGTATCATTTAACAATTAGTATCAAATTGAAGGGAGAGAGAAAGAGGGAGTATGAGAGCTATGAGATCCCTTTGCTTTGTCGCCACTGTGGCCTTGTGTCTTGCTCTGGTATGCCCTCAACTTCATTCATCTCTATGTCTTCTTTCGCTTATTTATTTTATTTATTTATCTCTACACATGCACACACATTGTTAATATTAACAACTAACTAGTGGTACCACGAGGTGAATCTATTTTGAAGAAATCTTTACATGTCTTCAGAATTTCTCTTCACTCTTAATTGCTTTCTTAAGTTTCTACCAACTTTAAAATTTTGACATTATTTTTAGATATTTATTTTACAAGTTTAACTAAATCTTTGGTTAATGTGCTCTATATTACTCTAATCCATCCTATAAGAGTGTGCGTCACTTTTAGGATATTGATTTTAATAAATGTTAGTGAGTGTGTAATTAAAAAAAGAGACTCACTTTTATTGTAGTGTTATAATAGTGAGATAAAATAAGGCATTTGTGGTGTACCATGTGCGGTAAAGTTGTGAATAAGTTGATAAGTAGAGAAAAAAAGTAAGGGATTTGTAGTACGTAGGATAGTGTCCAAAAATAAAAAATACACACTCTTGTGGGATAATACCGAAATAGCAAAAAGTCACTACTCTTATGAAAGAGAAATGAGTATTATTAAGTCATGTGATTTTAACAAGTCAAACCACACGGTTGTACTCCCTCCATTTCATTGTTAATGACACATTTCATATGAGCACGAGAAGTAAGAAAACAATGTTAGAGTGTAAAATGAGTTTGGCACCCTAATTATTTTTATTTTGAAACTAGATATATCATTATTAATGGGACAAACGAAAATGAAAAATGTATGTTAGAACGGAGATTGTCACTTTTTAAAATCACTATATGCGTTTAATTAACCTTTTAGTTTGGTGGACTCGTTTTTAAATATATGAATTTGTTGGAATGTAGCTTGCACAAGTTAACGAAGCAAGAAAAGATCTAGAGCAGCATGTCACCGAAGAAAAGAGCGATTGTCACACCTCTATCGAGTCATCCAACCTTGAGGCTGATGGTCACAATCCCGCAAGTGAAAAGTCTTTTATAAGAGATTTTGAACCGAGGCCGAGTGCTACCGCCTACGTGGATGGTCACAAGCTTACTGGTGAAAAATCTTTTGTAAGAGATTTTGAACCGAGGCCGAGTGCTACCGCCTACGTGGATGGTCACAAGCTTACTGGTGAGAAATCTTTTGTAGCAAAAGATTTTGAGTCAAAGCCCAATATCTTCAAATATATTGATGATATGAATTCTAAGAATGAGAAAGTTTATGCTAAAGACTTTGAGCCGATACCTAATATCTCAGCGTACAATGACGATGTGGTTGGAGTAGGAAAGTGAAAAACTTAACCATCAGCATATAGTTTATGTTGTTTGTTCCTATCACTGATTTTAATGTATGAAGGTGGATAAGCCTCTATATGGTCTTCGAATAAATGTATCCACTGTATTTAAATGAAAATCAATCGAGTATGTTTGTTTCTGTATGTTGCACTCTAATTTATGCCTTTTTTAATCTCATAAATTTTAAAGACAAATGCAGAATATTTGAGTAATTTCTTTAAACAGAATAAATAATTTCGAATGTATACTCTGTCATATCTAGAGTCAATAATTGATGATTAATTTATTAGTGAATTGTTACATTGATCGATTTAGCCCATGCGTATGCACGGGTGGAATACTAGTCCAACTAATTAATAAACCGATCCCAGCTCTAGATATGATAGTATATACATAATATTTCATAGAGTTCCTTAATTTGTAACTATATTAATATATGCATTTAATTCTCACAATAATACGCTCTTTATCTCTTCCTGTACATAAGGATGATCGCTTTGCCCATGATTAGTGGATTTTGGCATGAGCTCGCCTCTTTCTCTCGTTGTTTGCTTTGCCTTCTGTCTTTTTTCAATCCAGTTCCATCTTTCCTTAGCTTCATTCAGGAGGTTTGAATCCCACGTAGTACTTGGTCTGGACACATTGATTCTGCAATTTGTTGTGCTTGCAAACTCGTATCCAGGGCCGTCTCTGAGGGCGGGCCAGCATGGGCGACCGCCCAGGGCCCATCATTTTTGGGGGCCCAAAATTTTTTATATTCTCTTATATATACAATTATTATTATTGGCCTAACTTTCTTCTTGTGTATACTATTAGCATTGAATAAAAAAAAATGAGGCCCAAAAAATTTCATCCTGAATAATTTTGGGGCCCCCAAAAATTATAAGGTCTAATATCATTTTTTGTGTATACTATGCGCATTAACTCTATCATGAAACAATTAGAAGGTCTAATATCTAATACAAGTTTGACTATTGCTAAGAGTTTTGCATCTAATATGAATATGGAGCCAATATTTTTAATAAAATGTCATTTAGAATTTGAATATTTTGTAGTTGTTGTGGACATAACGATTACTTCTTTAAAATGTAGATTTAAAGAAATGAAATCATTTGATCATATATTTGGTTTTTCATTTGATTCGAAAACTTTAAAATTTTTGGATTGTGAAAAATTAAGACATTAATGTGTTAATTTTAAATTTACTTTTACTCATTATATGAGTTAGATGATTTATTTATTGAATTAAAAATATTACAAATGAAATTATCAAATAAAATAACTTTAACTATTGAAATTCTTGAATTTATGAAAATTACAGATTGTTATCCAAATGTTGCAATATTGTTAACTATGTCTGTAACAGTAGCTTCGGCTGAGAAGAGTTTATGGAAGTTAAAATTATTGAAGACATATTTAAAAACGTCGATATGGCAAAAAAGATTAAATAGTTTAGCAATTTTTTGTATTAAAAAATATATCTTAAAAAATATTGAAACAAATGTTCTTATAGATGACTTTGCAAGTAAAAAAGGCGAGAATAAGTCATTTTTTTTTATAATTATTAATATATTTTTTACCAAAATATTATAATATGACTTTAAAAATGGTGTTTTTTGTGTTGTTATGATGGTAAATAGAGGGCCCATTTTTATCGTTTCACCCTGGGCCCATTTTTCGTCAGAAACGGCCCTGCTCGTATCAAGATGAAATTTAACATTCATTAAAATCATTAATTTTACCTAATTCAGCCTCAGGATTTCTGTAAATTCTATAAAATTACAAGCAAGTATCAGTTTTGTCCATATAAGACGTTCCATTTTCTTGGCTTAACCTCTATGTTTTGTAGATTAGACATTTATAGTTGTTGGTTGCCACTTATCGCTTGAGTTCCTATTAGACATTATATGTTGTCTCTTCTAGATTTGCCTTTGTTAGGTATCATGGTTTTTCACCGAGAAATGTTTTGAATGTTGAATGTGTTGTCGCAGGGCTCTAAAACTCAGAAGGAGAAGCTTACTGTGAGAAATCTTCCGTTCAAGGTTCTTGTCATTTACTTAGATATTTTAATTTTTAAGTTTGATGAATAATATACCTAGCTATGTACTGTTGTTGTTGGCTGCTGTTATAAGTTTTGATGGAAAAAGGGTAGAAAAGAGTATAACTATTGTCATTAATAACTTGCGGACATAACTGATGTCTGAATTTCTGCTGTAATCATTTAAGCTTTTCAGGACATGATTGCAGGCCATCCAAAACTAAATGGGAAAAAAAATTGGTGAAAGACCAATTGCTGTTGATTGGGCTGTTTCAAAAAAGATGTATGCATCTGGCAATAATACTTCTGCTGCATGAGATGGTATTCTCCATTTTCCTGCTCTTTGGATCTACTTAGCTTTCTCATGCCTTCTATCTTCTTCTCTTTTTCATAATTGCAAAGTCATGTGATGTGCCAATGCCATGAGTTTTTATTTGCACAGTGCTTTAATACGTGAGTCATCTTATGCAGTGGGTTTAGCTTTGTGTTTATTTGTAGTGCACATCGCCACGCCACATAATTTACAATCTTGTTTTTAGTTTTTTTGTAATTTATCACTTGGTTAGCTGCCTTGAAATATCTTGAATACTAGTTATGATATCACTTAGTTCACCACAATCCGAGATGTGGATTTTGCAGGGAAGGAGGACGATGATGGAAGCAGTAGTTAAATCGAACGATTTTCATCAACAATCTTCGTTTTGATATCAACAATCCATTAAGGATGTTGCATTTTATTTTATGGTCCATTATTTAGAGCTTATTGTCTCTGCAGGCACCCAGATTTATGTTTGGTGCATAAAAGAGGGCGAACTTAGTGCATGTGTTTGTGCGTGTGTTTTAGCGAGAGAGAGAGAGTTAGGGATGAAGAAGAGAGAGATGAGAGCAATGCCGGCACAAGGGCCACGACGTCCCAGAGATGGAGCGAGAGAGGTGAGTTGTGTGTGCGTGTAATGGGTGGATTTTATCCGGATCAAAATTATTAAAATTGTTACGGTTTTGAATCCAAAACAGACTCATTGCTTATTGAACATGGACTGAACCAGAACCATTATGTGGCAAAATAAAACAGTTCGAGTAGTTTAATTATCCATGGGCCTCATAATATCCAAACCCAAAAAGCCCAAGAAACCAAAACCAACAGCGGCGTTACCTCAACTCAATTCGACAGGTATGATCAAGCATGGCTTGTGTAAATAGTATACATATATTTATATATGGTCCATGAAAAGAGTGATCAGTTTTGGTTGAAAGAAGTGGCAAAGCCAAGATCAGATGGTACAGAGATTTTTCTACATAGGAATAGCAGAATCCTAGGTGCATTTTTTTTTTTGGTTTGATTATTACACTAGTAGGTCTCAAGGTTATTGGAAAATTAGCAAGATGAAGATAATAATTCTTCTTTTTCTTTTTTATCTATTTTTATTTATTTTTGGGGGATTTTTTTCCCCTTCTTGTTATTGATAAAGTAGTTGTAGATAGTAAATTCTAGATCGATTGATACTATTGAAATATGAAAGTCATATTTGAACTTGTTGCTTCGGATATTTTTGCATCTTCATGATTATGGGAAATTTATATTGAGGGTTAGATTAAACTAGAAATTAAAAAAAAAAAAGTTTACGGGCCGAGTCGGACCAGACCTGAAATAAGCGGGTCTGGACCGATTGGGTTTTGAGTCTGAGGGGGTCGGGTCTAAAATCGGGATCGAAACTGTTACTTTGTAGCTCAACCAGTAATCAACGATTTCAAATCGATTCGGATAAAACCCGCCCATTGACACCCCTACGTGTTGTGTTTACATCGAGAGAGAAAGTGAGTGCAGAGAGGAAACTCGAGTAAAAGACGGAGTGAGATAGGTTGGGCTGAAATTGGGCCTATTTTCATGTGTCAAGTTAAAACGACGTCGTTTTGGACACGCGTATTGCCACCGTGTCAAAAAGGTCACGCGTACTGCCACATAATTTTAATAATAGTCCACGTGATTGTCGGTCAACATTAATTATAATTGGAGTTCTTGACGTTTGCACATTTCAATTAAATAAAAAATTTATGTATTATGGAGCTAAATTAAAGTTCATGTGCAAATACAAATTCGGGCAAAGTTCATATATTTTGGAGCCATTAACCCCATTTTTTTAATGTGTTTGGTGTCTTTCATATTATCTATACTTAGCTATATTAGCTTTGAAAAAATTATTAGTGCCTACCTTGAAATATATTTCTATCCTTAGTTTACTACTATGGAGCTATCATATGGTGTAGTAGTAGTAGTTGTTTTTTTTCATGTCTGACGATTCTAGGTATTGTAGGTTGCACGAAGATAAGATGTGTAAGCTTCAATCTCCAAACTTGCGTGTATACAAGACTTATTGTATACATTTGGTGCATCCACAATTGAAATGCGTTTTGGTTTTGGAGCAGAGTAATTGTTGCCAAATTTTTGCATGTGGAGTCGGTATCAATTGGTCCCCCTTTTGTTTTGTTGAAATTTATAGAATATACAAATGAATTCTCCCTCGTTTATCTTTTTATAAAGTTAAGAAGTTGTATCAGATGCAACACTTTATTTGCTCATCCAAAATATACAAAAAAAAGTTGTGATTTACAGAAAACCTTATGTAAGGGATGAGAAGGAAATTTAATGCATTTTTAACAAGAAGAGAATAATAGAATTATAGTAAGAAAAAGGGAGTGAGTTTGTGTGGTGGTAATTAGTATAATATTTTCCTTATTCATAAGAAAACTCTTGAAATACACTTGCAGTGAGTACTGAATTATATATGGAGTAATGCTAAACAGTCACATTGTGGGTGCCCACAATTTACTTAAGTAGAAAATAATTTAATTTATTTAACTTATTTTTTAAAATAAAAATAAGATTTAGTCATTTTATCATATTCTCTACATTATAGTAATTTTTTTGCAATTTTTTGGTAACTTTTTTATTTTTATTAAAAAATAAATTAAAAATAAAAAATGCAAAAAAAAATTAAAAAAATAAGTACAATATAGAGAATATAATAAAATAACTAAATCCTATTTTTATTTAAAAAAATAAATTAAATAAATCAAGATTATCCTTATTATATTAGTGTGTGGGTGGCCACAATGTGGCTGCATAGATTTATTGTTATATATGCTTCCCCTTGACGTTTTGGTGATGATGAGAAAATCATTTTACCCATTAACAGAAAATCCCATTATAGCCACTCATTTTCTCTTGTAGTAGAAGTTGTAGCTCATCCATTTATAGACTTTATCCGATTTGGCCTATTTTGTAGGGCTATATGAATGATGGGAGGTGGGTCGGATCGGACATCACATGGGACATGATAACTTCCACTCCTCAATTATTATGCTAATCTTTGGACAATTTAATGTAAAATACATAAGCATATACTCCCTTCGTCTCGCTTCAAATGACCTTAATTTTTTCGGTACAAAGATTAAGGAATGTGTGATAAAGATGTAAAGTGGTGATGGGACCATCCAAAAAGTAGTGTTAAATATATATTTCTAAATTTGGATTGAATCATTTAAAGTGGGATAATCCAAAATAAAAATATGATGGTTTAAAGTGGGATGGAGGGTGTATAGTTTATTGAGGCGGCGGTGGCGAACGTCATGTCACATGTGGTGTGTTTTGATATAAATGCATGTTTTAACGAGGAGATGCAGTGCGGAATTACTACATTCTGCTTCCCCTTCATGTCCGACATTTATATATATCTTCATATTCATCCCATCTCTATTTTCCACCTACTGTTTCTTGCTAGGATTAGGAATCCCATCCAATTATTCTTTTTCTGATTTATTTCATCTACCTGATTTCAAGGATATACTCACAAATACTATATTCATTCATTCACTTCATTTATGGAATTCTTTGGACTTCACCCAAACAAATTAAAAGAGTCCATATCAATGGAATCAATGGATCTATTTTCTTCATTTATATCAATCTCGTCTGGGAGTATAAATGTCAGTAAATAAATAAAAATACGTTAGTATGATCGATTCTTTTTTACAGATTCATTACCTTAATTAGTTTCATTTTTTATTTATATTTTTTCAAAAAATTTGTTATTACCCAAATAAAGAAAAAAAAAACTTACACTCCAGCTCTCTAAACAACTCGAACCCCCGACCTACCACCAGAGTGCGTTTCATCGTCAAAAAATAAATTTAATTAACCCTCTATTGAGAATTGAACGCATGAAAAAATTACTTAATTCGTTTCATGAATACATGCTACATATATACTATTTCATACTACAAAAATACGTAAATATAGTAATGGAGTATAAGTGGACGGAGGGAGTACTATACTTGATGAGGATGGTATTCGGGACTCTGGGTCTATGCCCCTAGAAGCAGCCAAGAGCCCGAATACCTCATTTAATTGCCAAGAAGGAACCCCTCTTAGATTTGAGAACATCCAGAGCAAATTAAGAGGAAGTACCACCCAGATGGTATTGGACAAGACTTCTCCAAGAGCCAAAGAGCTCGAATATTGTTTCCATAAATTAGAGCAGAGTCAGCAGAGTACTAACTTTGCTCATCAGAGCAGATCTGGAAGAAGCCCCAAAGAGTAGCGAGTCTCACGTCGATCTGGTTGTAGGTAGCTCTTGAAACCCCACATATCTGACTCGCAAGAGCTGAGTAAAGGAGTATAGGTGAAAAGTAACTTTATACATAAAAGGAGGAGGAGCGCACCTGCGACACTTAAGGTAACAGAATTGTAGGCGGTCACTGTCCTTCTTTTTGCAGGGGTTGCCTCCCTTAACTAATAACTTGTCGGCTGACGTGGAAGATGCCTTAAAGTAGAAATGACGTTCTTGCCCTCACGTATATTGAAGAATAGAAATGAATTGACAAAAATACCCCTCCACGTTAATATTAGAAATTACAAAATTTTCCGCTAGGTCATGCAATCTATAAATAACACAAATCTTGGTCTTTTAACACACTTGATTTTTGAATTCTTACCCGATTCTATACAGAAATCACTAGGAAATCACTCTAATCATCTCGATTCAAAATATTCGACGTTAAATAAGGAAAGATACAAAAAGAAGAATATAAGGCCCGGTACAGAGAAAAATGAAGGATAACACCTAGATCGTGAACATTTAACTCTGTTCACGTTCCTAAACCAGGTTAGATTTAGTAGTTTAAAGTCTTAAAATGAGTGTTGGTAATAACCATTTTCACCAATTTTTTTTTTATGAAGCCTTCACCAATATTAAAAGGCAAATATTTTAATTTAAAATCAATTTCAAATTCATTTCGAAATTGAGTGGCAATTTTATAGTTATAATAAATTGAAGTTTTATTCGTAAACTATATTTTTTCTTTCAATTTCATTTTATTTATTTATTTTGTTTTATTTCTTTCTAAAATTGTGAAATTCGACTAATTATTACTACATATTAATATGCATATCAAATTAAAGATGACCATAATAGCTTTATTTGATATATTTTTATATAAATATTTAATTTAAAACGTAAAAGTTATAATTATGTAAAGATTAAAAATTAAAAAATATATATATCTTTGTCCTTGTTCACATTTTTTTGAATAAATCTAACATTTTTAACTTTTTTTTGCATTTCATAATATCTATTTTTATTATTGTGATTTTTTTTATTTTACTAATATTCAACTCAAATAAATTAAGTTAAAATTATTTTTTATTATATTTATAAATATGATAATTTAATTAATATTAATTTTATATAAATATAAAAATTTAAAAATATTTCTCGTGCATTGCAAGGGGTGCAAATGCTAATTAATATTAAAGGCAGGAGGATTTGATATGAAAGTCCCTAGTGTACGTATCACTCCTTCTTCTTCTTCTTCTTCTTATTATTATTATTATTATTATTATTATTAGTATCATTATTATTATTATTATTATTATTATTATTATTATTATTATTATTATTACCTTAAATTTATTTATAGCGGGCTATCTACTATTCTTCGAAAAACTGGTGAAATCAAAATTTCGAATTATTGAAAACTTGACGCTATTATCTATCAATTAAGAGAAGATCGGTTGCAACTAACACGTGACAACTACAATAATTTGATAGCTCCATTATTTATGTGAGGAGAACATGGATCAATAGCAACAAGCATATATATGTCCATCAAAAATAAATTAAGACTACATATAGCTATGTGGGTGGGTGGGGAGGGGCAGGGTGGGGGTCCTATCATTATTATTCTAATTAACCAATAATTAATAAAAGATAGAAAAGTTTCTTCTCGATTTTATCAAATTGGTGCACAACACATTTTATTCATCAATCAAATGGAAATTGTTCACCGACAGAGATAATGTTATTTTAATTACCCCCTTATTATAATCTTCGCGTCTAATCTTGATCTTATAAATGCGTAAACATTAATCTAACGACCCTTGTTTTTTCCCCCTTCTTATTTTTTTTTTTTGTTTTTCTTAAAAAAATAAAGTACCTTTAGCTGATTGCCTTAATAGTCTCATGTACTTGAAAGTGAAAACTCATAAAACTATTTATCATCTTAATTTTGGACTTCTTGATTAAGCAATTAATAAAGTGGTTGAGGATATTATAAGATGGTCACATATTATTGAAGCTGAAATGATTTAGTTGAGTAACTTAACTCCACAATATCATGGTTTATTTATAGATGCTAGTATATATATTTAGGAGTAGCATTTTATGCACACATTCGCATATGTATCCGAAGAAACAATTTTTTTAGTGACATATCCGAAGAAACAATTAAAATCTAGTAGATACGCGCCACAATGATTTATGTTTTAATGTATACAATAGGTCTAAATTAAAGTTGAGTGGCACGATTAAATAGATAATAAATCAAGTAGATATATACTAATTTATCTACAAGTAAGTGATTGTGATGTATATATACATAATTCAATTGAATGATATATCTCCTGGTATATTTTGCTATTATAACTTGGTGCAGATTTAGGAAATATGGTATCTGTTATGTTAAGTGTGAAGTTATATGACTCGAATCACAGGTGAAATCATCTAATTCACAATTTTTATTTTATTTTGTTTTATTGTTATTTTTATTGTCAACTTATGACGAAAAGTTAAATTTTATGCAACGATACTAATCAATATAACATACAGCATATATATTTAATTCACGATAAATGTACATTTAAGTAAGTGTCTGTTACTTTGATAAATACTCCTATTCAGCAAAATAAAAGATTTTTTCGGCAAGAAAAAATAAAATAAAATAAAATAAAGAAATAGAGCATCCCCTTTTCCTTTCACCTTACTCGATAATCGAGAATTCGAGATTAAAGAAAGTATTAAGCTTCTAGTGATTAAATAAAGTTAGATGAGAACGCGCTTTTGCAGACACAATTACCTAAAAGCATAGCTTCCCTAATCCATCAAAGTGATAATCTCTTTGTCTTTATAGTAAGATACTGTATATAGTAGGCGATCGGACCTCGTGTTACAAACTTTTCAACCATAAATTCTCGATGAAAGAGAAACATAGCAGACAGCAATTTCAACTGTAGTCATATAAAAATAAATAAAAAGAAAAAGAAAAAGAAAGAATGAAGGCCCATCTTGATGTTGACATGAATGCAAGCAAGCTAAGAGACTTGTGTTGTATGAATGATGAGAGAGAAAGAGGTAATTTACTGATTGTTTTATATACTAACTTAAAAACAAAATGTGGAAAGCATCGTCTTTAAAGCTGCAATTAATGTCCGAAAATTTACTTCATAGCTTTTGAAAGCTTGTGTCAGTAAATCTCCACATTCTCGCAATCGCCATTCATTTCCGTTTCTCCGAAAACAAGAAAACCAAAAATGGAAGCCGTTTCCAAATGTTTTTTGCTGTTTCTGCTGTTGAATTCACTCGTGCAGTTCGCCCACTGCGCCGTCACCTACGACAGGAAAGGCCTCATCATCAATGGCCGAAGAAAAATCCTTTTCTCCGGCTCCATTCATTACCCAAGAAGCTCCCCCGATGTAAGAAAACATTCAATTCACCCTTTTCTTTGAGTATCAGAGCTCAACATTTTCACAATGCAGATGTGGGAAGGGCTGATTCAGAAGGCTAAAGATGGAGGCTTGGATGCTATTGACACCTATGTCTTCTGGAACCTTCACGAACCTTCGCCAGGAAATGTTAGATTTCTTCTACTTCTCTTGCATTATGTGAGATTTGATTTCCTTCTTTCCTTAGACTTGGGACTGATATTGTTGTGTTTTTTAGTACAATTTTGAGGGAAGAAATGATTTAGTTCGGTTCGTGAAGTTGGTCCAGAAGGCAGGGCTCTACCTTCATCTTCGGATTGGGCCTTATGTTTGTGCAGAATGGAATTTTGGGTTAGTTCATTTTTCTTCATGGCTGAAAATGTTTGTAATTGTAACAGTAATAGTTCTGTTCATTATGTGTTGAGTGTTTTTTGGTGGCAGAGGTTTCCCTGTTTGGTTGAAGTATGTTCCTGGCATCACTTTCAGAACCGACAATGAACCTTTCAAGGTGAGAGAGAGAGAGAGAGAGTGTTCATGTGCTTAATTTTTAGGTTAGATGTGAAGTAACAACTGTCTAAAACTGCGTGATCTACTTTCTTGACATAAGTTTTCCAATGTTGAATGTTACAGAATGCAATGCAAAGATTTACTGAGAAAATTGTTGGAATGATGAAGGCTGAGAGGTTGTTTCAATCTCAAGGTGGTCCAATTATTCTCTCACAGGCATGTTTTCTTCACTCAACTTTTGCTTCATCCATATTTTATTTGTAATTGTTCAAATATTGCGGATTTGCAATCTGAAACGCCTAGACTCAAGTATGCCAGTTACATATTGTAGATTGAAAATGAATATGGTTCAGAAACCAAGAATTTTGGTGCTGCTGGCCATTCTTACATGTCTTGGGCTGCAAAGATGGCCGTCGGCTTAGACACTGGAGTGCCGTGGGTCATGTGTAAGGAAGATGACGCCCCCGATCCAGTGGTAACACTTTTTTATGCTCTTGTTCCGTATTGATCACTCAAACTTGCAAGTTATAGCAATATAGTTCTGTGGTTGATGATGTTCCATAACATTTATCGACAGATTAACACGTGCAATGGTTTTTATTGTGACTATTTCTCCCCAAACAAACCTTACAAGCCAACTATGTGGACTGAGGCTTGGACCGGCTGGTACATATGTTGTCCGCCACCACTCCCTTTCAATTGTTGACTGAGCATTCTGTATAATAAGACTCTTATCATTGTTTTTCTTGTTTTGTTTATCTCAAGGTTTGAAGAATTTGGTGGGCCGATTCACCATCGCCCTGTTGAAGATTTGGCGTTTGCTGTAGCTAGATTCATCCAGAAAGGAGGCTCCTTTGTGAACTACTACATGGTAATAGAACCCCTCTGATGTGAAGAATCTAGAATGATTAGCACATAGTAGTTTTGATTCTTAGTATTTACATCACTCATCACAAAGTTTAAGTAATCTAAATAATTCCTGGGAGCCATCACGAAAAAATGTGAAGCTGGTTTTAATATTGCACCTGATTTGATGGATCTTTAACTTCATGTCTCAGCTTGAGTTGCTTCATTTTAGCATTTCCTTCTTTGGAGAATACAAAGTTTGGGATAAAAACTTGCACAGTTGGTTTTTCAGCAACATAGATTATAATTGCAAATAAAGAGACTTGTCGAGATAGTACGAAATATTGAGATAGTGCATCAATTTCACATGTGTTTTCTTAACCTTGTGTAAGCAGTACCATGGAGGAACAAACTTTGGAAGAACAGCTGGAGGTCCTTTCGTTACAACCAGCTATGACTATGATGCTCCAATCGATGAATACGGTAATAGAAGACTACTAGAGCAGCCAAGTTCGACCTTTTTCCAAGAATATGTAGATTTTTACTAATATTTCAGTGTTTTATTTGTAGGCTTACCTAGACAACCTAAATACAACCATTTAAAGGAACTTCATATGGCCATAAAGCTATGTGGGCGTGCTTTGGTTGATGCTGATCCTACAGTTACTAACTTGGGAAACTATGAACAGGTGTTGTATTTCTTATTTGATCTGCAAAAATTTGTGTGCATTTGGAGAGAACTTTTGAATCTATAATTTATCTTTTTTTTTTTATGTTTTATTGCCTTCTCGTAATCAAATGGCTCGACTATTCTTTCTCCAGGCGCATGTATTTACTTCAAAGTCAGGCCACTGTGCAGCATTTTTATCGAATTACCACTGGGACGCAAGCGCAAGGGTGACATTCAATAAAATGCACTATGACCTGCCTCCCTGGTCGATCAGCATACTCCCCGATTGCAAGACTGTTGCTTTTAACACTGGCACTGTAAGTCGCATCATCAACCTTCTGTTTTTGCTAAAATGACATATCTGGTACCAGACAAAGATGAGCTTCAGACATATTCTGCATATTTCTTTCTTATTTTTACAGCTTTGAGGTTGCAAACTCTAAGTATTGATTAGTAGAAAATAAATGTTGATGCTGTGATCTGTGTAGTTACTTTTCATCTTACAAAAGGATTTTGCACCGTGTAGATGAGATCAAAGAAATCTTTGCCACAAATGTTGCCTACAAATGTCCGGTTGCTCTCATGGGAGACGTTCAATGAGGACATATCCTCCAGCGATAACGATGCAAGAATTACAGTTGTTGGTCTTTTGGAGCAATTGAATGTCACTAGAGATGCTAGTGATTATTTATGGTATACGACCAGGTAAAGATACACGACCTTTCCCTTTTCTCCGAAAGATACTTTCACGAACCCCATCAAACTCATACGATCCTTAACTCCGTGCAGTGTCCAGATAAGCCCGACTGAATCTTTTCTACACAGAGGTCAGGGTCCAGTTCTCTCAGTGGATTCTGCAGGCCATGCTTTGCATGTTTTTGTAAACGGAAAATTCGCTGGTGATACTCGATCTTTACCTTGTTTATTACAAGAAATACAATATCTAACATAAGATGGCATGTTCCCTTATTACAGGATCGGCCTTTGGAGCTCAAGAAAACAAAAAATTCACTTTCTCAAAATCTGTCAATTTTCACGCTGGAGTAAACAGCATCGCGCTACTTAGCGTAAACATGGGGCTGCCGGTTTGTTTTCCTGATACTTTCCTTAACTAGATGCATAAAATAAATACTATATCTGCAATTGCTATAACTTTGAGTTTCATTACACCGACACAATTGTTTCTTTCCCATATCAAGAACATAGGCCACCGTTTTGAAACATGGAGCACCGGAGTCCTCGGACCTGTTGCCTTACACGGGCTAGACCATGGTACACGAGACTTGTCGTGGCAAAAGTGGTCATACAAGGTTCGTGGTACCATGTTTTGCTTTACTCAAGTTTGTTATTCCTATCATGCACAAACTTTAGATGAGAAACCTATCCTTTTATTTTTCAGGTTGGAATGAAAGGAGAAGCCATAGACTTATATTCGCCAAGTAAAATATCTTCCGTTGATTGGATGAAAGCATCGCTTGCAGCAAACAAGCAACAGCCACTAACGTGGTACAAGGTAACACATTGAATGATAAAATCGGCTATTACAACATGGACCAAAGAAATCCACATTGACTTGGGCCTGCTCTCATCTTCTCCTATATAACGGGAGATGGTACTCCAACTTTATATATTGACAGCAAGATTTTTACCAAGTCGAAGCGGAACCAACAAAGTGACTTCAACATAACATGAGATATATATCTCAAAAAATATATCTATACTTGCACCTTTTCTTGTTTAACATGGAAGTATACACAAATTGCAGGCTTACTTCAACTCACCAAACGGGAATGAGCCATTGGCTTTGGACATGAGTAGCATGGGAAAGGGCCAAGCGTGGATCAACGGGCAGAGCATTGGAAGATACTGGACAGCCTACGCGAAGGGCCAATGCAACGCTTGCAGCTACGAAGGAACATATCGACAGGGAAAGTGCCTAGATGGATGTGGGAAGCCAACACAAAGATGGTATGAAAATCATATATATATAGGTGTTGTTGAAAGCATGTGTAGTAATTGTAATTGATGGGATTTATTTCTAAATATAATTATTGTTGTTTGTGTAGGTACCATGTTCCTCGGTCATGGCTGAAGCCTACCCAGAATTTGTTGATTGTTTTTGAGGAAATTGGTGGTGATGCTTCCAAGATTTCCCTTGTTAAAAGATCACTTGCTTATGTATAGATTACCCCCATTAACTAGATTATTAGGGAAATTATACTTATTGAAGCCCTATGTGTGCCTCTGTATACTCCATTCTTTGTAAATTATGGATATACTTGAAACGCATTGTATTTTGTAAGGCAGAAAGGAAAATTTGATTTGAAATCTTTGTACTCAACCAACTTCTGTCACACACCAAATCTCATAATGTTGATTTATGACTTTCATTATTCAAAGCACAGCAACGTACGATCCTTTACTGTCCTTCAAATAGCGTTTGTGTGTCTATGTATACTATATATAGCAATGTATATACCTTCCTAATATTATGTTTATCAACAATCTATACCTACTTAATCTTTTTATGAAAAAAATTCATTTTTATTTGTAGTGGATAAAATTCGCTTTGAATAAATATGTTTTTGTGTTCATGTAAATTTGTAGCTGTTATTTTTGGTTCGCATTGAGTAAATTCACATTCTTATGCAATAATTTACAAATAAGTTGAAGCGGATAAATCAATGTGAAATATTTCTTTCGTTTCATTTCACATGATCTATTTTTTTGGGACGATTACTTAAACAAATAAGATTCTAATATAAAGCATGTGAGCTCATGTATAATATTAAATGATTATATATATAAAAAAAATCAATTAAGAGAATTGGAATTGGAAAAAACTTGGATACTAAATCAAATGGGATTGAGGGACTACTAATTTTGTTTTCATATCACGTTGGGAGCTGATAACAAAAGACATTGACATCATTGATGACAAATGAATCTTCTTTTCTTTATTTATAGTTTGTCTCCGTTTTAGTGATGTTTGCAAGACTGCAACACTTATATATCACACCCCCTCCCTTCCGCCAACATATTTCTCTCTTTTTATTTTGGTCATTTTTTAAAATATATTCTTAATTTATTTTTAAGAAAATTTTTATTAAATATTATTTTTACAATTTCACTTGGGACCCATTCTCGACTTTCATTAATTATTATTCTTACAATTTTACTTTTTGTCATCAATTCTCCACTTATCAAATATACGGATAATTTTTATTAAAATTTGTGGCGGGAGACGGAGAAAGTAATATTTTTTATTTTATTTATAGAGAACGCATATATCATAATATTTGATTAGGCTGATTGACAGAATAAAATAAGAAAAGAAAATACGATAATGAAACCAAAATTTGTGTTGTGAGGAAACAATAAAAAAGAATAGGATGAAATTATAAAGGAAAAAGATATTGGAGTTGGAATTTGGATTAATAAAAGCGGGCGTGGGCTCTCTCTCTCTAGGAGTATCTATCTTGGCTACATGTACTCTCTCTCTCCTCCGCTCCTCCTCCGTACATCACATGGCTAAAGCCAAAGCCGCCCGCCGCACTCTCGACTCCTACTCCGTCAAGCATATCAACAAGACCATCCGCCGTGAGTTCCATCATTCTCCGATTATGATTTCCAGCGCCGTCAATTTCCCTCTTTATGTTGTTGTTCCTGCGTGCTTCAATTGACGCTCACGCTCGGTCAATTTCCGCTTATCTCGACTAATTATACTTTTTGCAGCCGGGGACTGCCTCTTGATGCGGCCGTCGGAGTCATCAAAGCCGTCGTACGTCGCGCGTCTGGAGAAAATCGAGGCGGACAGCCGCGGCGCGAACGTGAGGATCCACGTGAGGTGGTATTACCGGCCGGAGGAATCGATCGGTGGCCGCCGCCAATTCCACGGCTCGAAGGAGGTATTTTTGTCCGATCATTTCGATATTCAGAGCGCTGATACTATTGAAGGCAAGTGTACTGTACACAGCTTCAAGAGCTATACTAAGCTCGACGCCGTTGGGAACGAGGACTTCTTCTGTCGTTTCGAGTATAATTCGTCTACTGGTGCTTTCAATCCAGACAGAGTTGCCGTGTAGGTTTAATTTTTAGTTTGTTTCTGTTCGCTAGCGGTTGAAATTAGTAAAATTTGAGGGAAATTCTTTTAGAACGGTCTTCTTTCTCAACTTCTGGCGAACTATCTATTCGTAGACGTGCTCATTCTCAGTCTTTAAGTTGATATGTGTGTCTAGCTTCGATTTATAGACTTGCTCTAGTTTCATTTGGGTGATAGTTGAAACAGTTAGTTCTAATTTCCATCAATTATTAAAGCTTTAGGAAAAAGTTCTGATATCTTTCAAGAGTAATTTAAGACGATTTTAATGTAGTAAGATTGATCCCTAGAATGTAAGCGAGTTATTGCTGCATGCTTGTGTGGAATATGTTCTTTGATTTTTCTTGCTCATTTTGCTGCGGCAGGTACTGTAAATGTGAGATGCCTTATAATCCAGATGACCTTATGGTTCAGTGCGAAGGGTGCAGTGACTGGTGAGTATATGTACGTATGAATTATTTTTTTCGTTCATTGTCTGGTATGGTACATCTTCTAATTATCTTGTGAGCTGTGGATTTTACTGCATTCATTCAAGGTAGAATTTTAAGATCATCAAGCGTTCATGTGTTCTTTGAGGAGTTTTTTCTGTATTTTCTTTGAGCGTATAGTGCTATCTATCAATCTATGCAATCTTGCTACGTTTTGATCTCAAAGGCTATTATGTGTACGTTTTTATGGGCTTTACTCTATACCCGGAACTGAGCTAATTCTGAACTCCTTTATTGTTCCCTTGATGCTTTTTGGCTTCTGGAATTCTCAACTGTTCTGAGGTCATCTACATATCTATATGGCAGGTTTTATATGGAATACACAAAGTTTTCTGGAAGCTAAATTTCCAGGGATAAGTGAGATTCTATATGTAGATTACTCTTCATTATATGTGTGTGAACAAATTGATATCTTGTTATTTCCACAAAAAAAGGAAAAGTAGGTCAAAACCAAGATAGAAGCAAATTAGGGGTGATAGGATTGTAATATATGCCTTATTAGCCAAAGTCATATTATGATCGGAAACATTTCCCCCTGGAAGTATCATTTCCTTCTTAATGATCCAAAATAGTTTAAAAAGTTGGCAAACCCCATGCTTGTAGGATTTTCATTACTGTTTCGTGTTATGTCCTCGTGAAACTGACATTCAGGCAGTGTACAGAAATAAAGATAAAAGGGGGGAAAGAGAAGATTGCTGATTAGTTAGAGTGAGAATCCTACAATTTTTCTACTTGACAAAAGTAGTGTGAATATAAGTTGCATCTTGAATTAAGCACATTAATGCCCCTTTGGAGCTGATTCAAACACGTTGAAGATTGAGAGTTATGGGAATAGACTGTAAGGTGTAAGGTTATTTCTCCTAGGAAATGATCCTAAGGCTTTGCTGCTTGTCCTTAATGTTGTGCATCAATCTAAGCAATGAGCATATTAAGCCTCAGTTCACTAAGGTATTAGATAGCAACACCAAAGTGATCAACTTTACAAATATGACGGTATAAATGTAGATCAAGCAAGGCCATGGGACTTGTAAACCCAATCATAGCAGGCTTTCAGTATATGGTTAGTTATGAAAATGTGTCAACAACTCATTTCTTTTTGGAACATGGACAAAAATGGGTGTGCTTTGTCACAAGGATGTCACTGACTAGAAACTCTAAATATTTTCAAATTTCTCACAAGCTACATATCCAATCCACTATATAGTTACTTTTTAAGTTAACCGTATGAAATTCTGATGTAATGTCGACAAATGCATTTGCAAAAGAAATCAGCCTGAGCTTTGGGTGTTCAAATGCATATGATGCTTCAGAATGATATACTGCATTGCAGCGAGCATGGCATTGCCTTTGATTTCTCTAGAGTTGAGATGACATGGATATGTAAGCAAAATATTGAAAAACAGATATGTCCATCATTATATCCTTGAAGATGTCGTGTATCTTGCACAGTGTAGAAAACTCATGGATATTTCCTGACCTATGCTGAGCTTGTAGTTGGTAGAGTTTTTGCAACAATACTTCAGGTGTTTAATTGAAGCACATGCTTTTGACTTTTCACTCAGGTTTCATCCAACTTGTATAGATATGACCGTGGAAGAAGCCAAAAGAATTGATCACTTCTACTGCCATAACTGTTCCTCAGAAGATCAGAAGAAATTACAAGAATCTCACGTTTCCACCAGAAGTGCTGACGTGAAGGTAATTAATGACTGCTGATTACTTTCTATCTCAGGTCTCCTCTTAAATGTTTTCCAGATTTTTTATTTTTTTTAAAATCAGCACCTGACACTTTCACTGACGTTAATGAAATTTGTTTTTGGTTTCAATGGTTCCAAGATAGATCACGGATTTTATTCCATGCAACCCATTTTCTGATATCTCTTATGCTGGCTTTCAGGTGGATACAAAACGCCGTCGGAGGTGATACATCTAGTACAGTGGAAGGTTTCTGATGCCATATCGAAGCAAGCACACTGTAGTGAGGTAGAAGTTGAAAATTGTAATCTGATGCAAGAAGGGAGTTATGTGGGAAACCTGTCGTGTCTATATTTAGTTCAAAAGACAGTTAACCTCGTTTCCTCCAGAGGTTGAGGATCTGTTTGGTTGTCTGTAATTTATATGATGTAGATTCTTGTTGCTCTCTCCCGGGGCTCCTGTTGCACAATCTCACTGATTCTCAACTTAGATAAAAATGTCACACGTGAAGAGCCCTGGGATGTATATGCTTGGCGGTTTGTTTCTGTTTATGGAATTAGTTATCGATCCATGAATAGGCGTATCTCGATAGTTCTCTGTCTTTCTTCTCTCTTCAAGTTTCAGGATACGGCGAGGCTGTTTCAGTTGGAGTAACACTGGACAGTGCAGGCCGTTTGGTTGTCGTCTATGGTGTCGAAAGAAAAAGCTTTTCCGCTGGCACAATTTCTCATATTTGGTTGCAGAAGATACCGACCTAGTTGGTTTCCCATCTAATCTTTGATGGAATAAAGTGGATTTAAATTGAATCTAGACAGGGTTTTATGCATTACTTTGTCGTTATTCTGTGTGTGCCGTGCAACATTGTTCAAGTATTTACTATGTACCCAAACCACTGCAAACATCTTAATTACCTTTGTCAATGTCATCTATCTTCTTTATCTATTAATCTTACTAATTTGAAATATAATAGTAATGTCATTCATGTGTTGCTTTACAACATTAGATACTGTGCTTCACGTTGGATATAAAAAAGATTACAATGAATAAACCTAACGTTTACCCTATAACGTATCATTAAATAAAAGAATTGAGTTGTGGAGACTGGAGAAGAGGAAGCCAAAAAAATTCCGTTGCCGGGACTTGAACCCGGGTCTCTCGGGTGAGAGCCGAGTATCCTAACCAACTAGACTACAACGGATTTTTGATATGGCTGCTTATTATTTTAGCTACCTATTTTTGTTCATTCAATTCCAAACTACTCCCCGAATTACACATACCAAATAAGTAAGGAAACTAACATTTTTAACCTTGTTAATTATCATGATAAATGCATATATACAACTATTATTCTGAAAAATTATTAAATGATAATGAAATGGGAAGAATGTCATAATTATACTCTCAAATTTTGAAATAGGACACTTGTTAGAGAACAAGAAAAATATCAAAGTTGGCACGAGGGTAAGGAGAGATTTTTTTATCATTAATTAATTGTTTTTTGTTTTTAGATTTGTTAATTAAAGCCTTTCTATTATGCAATCAAGTGAAATCAGTTTAGCTTCTTGTATTAATATACATACATGAAGAAAAAAGGTGGCATTTAATTACAAGCGACACTTGTAAATAGAAAATTAGTTGGCACGTCAAATTCAATAATAAAGCACCCATCCCTACAGATGAACTCTTTTATATACTACATTCCAACTTTGTACAAGTTCTTATAATGTAATTAGTGCTATTTATGTGGAGTTCTGATGCGAAGATGAGTTGTGTTGAAACTCCGTAAAAATGGCAGCTCATTGCATTACAAATATGTATTTTCTACTTTACGTCACAAAAAGTGTTTACAAGCACACATATTCTTGTTTGCATCAAAACCTCATAGAAATTGCACGCTAATTGCATGAATATGGAGTTGGGAAATTTTCATTTCAACTTTGCATTCTTTCTTTACCACATTTTCTCACCTAACTTCATCAATTATGTGTACCATTTCATACGTGTCCACTCTGTTCACCTACAATTATTTTTTTAACTCGATATTTAAAGTGAAGGTGTTAAGAAAAAGAAATCCAGATATTGGTTCTATTGGAGTTTGCAGCAATTGCATCGCTACTTTAATTTGAAAGCTGTCTTCAAAATTTCTAGACTAGTAAGTAGCAACATCTAAATTTGTAAACTATATTCTTGAGGTACAACTTCAGTAGAGTTTGATTTATATTTTTCTTTAGAATACGTGTTTGATATAAGAAAATGAATATTATTCTACTTAGAATAAAGAAATTAACAATTACGTCGTGAGTCTCACTGTAGTGATGATATATAATTACTATGATAGTCAGGGGCGGATCCAGGATTTGAGGTTAGGGGGGGCTGAATTTATTGATCTACGACGTATGTAGACATTTACACGGGGGTTCGGGGGCGGGAGCCCCCGGAGCAAATTTTTTTGAACATTCCGTACACTTTATTTTCATGCATTTTTTTAACAATCACTTAATATAATAGATATATGTTTGCAATTCAATTAATTCAACATCAAGTAGATTGAAAGTATACAAAACAATACTTTTATGCATTCTTTTAAAAAAATATATTTCATTTTCTAAACAAATAAACTAACTTTCATTGTTAATAATTAGTTATTTTACTTTTAACTTTAGAATGGACTCAAATTCAACATTAAAAATTAATTAAGAAAAAAAATAGGATAAAAATAACATAAATGTAACAAATCAATGTACAATTTCAAAGAATTAATATGGATAGTTGGATATACTAGAAATAATGTATTATATTTTTTCTTCTATTTCTTATTTATATACACATATACATATATATTGATATATTAAGTTAAATAAATTTCTATATTAAAAAAAAAAAAAAAAAAAAAAAAAAAAAAAAAAACTCAAAAATTGGGAGGGGGCTTCAGCCCCCCCCCCCAGCCCCCCCCTGAATCCGCCACTGATGATAGTATAGGAGTATAAATGAGTATTATCATTGTTTTTTAAGGTAGAAAATTTAAAAAAGAGAAATGGATAAGAAAATAAGAGTAAGAAGAAGACACGGCACAGGATTGTTCTGTTCCCACGAGAAGTCATTAATAATGCAGAGTGAAAATAGCTTAAAATTGCCTAAAAGGCTAAAAGCGTAGTGATTCAATAGTCAATATCAACGCGGATCTGACCGCCCACGTCATTTTCCAATAATACCCCTACAGTTTAGAGCTCCATTTTTCTCATATGCCTCAAATTTCCTTTTTCTCATCTTCACATTGCACCGAATAACAAATTAATTTTATAGAACCTCATCCATATAAGTATTAGTATATAAATAGTTATTTTTAAATAAAATAACAAAAATATTCCTTTGATAGGGACATAAAGTAATACTCTATCCATCTCATTATACATGTCCCATTATTTTTGGGCATTTAGATTAAAGAATGCATAATTAATAGATAAAATGAGTTAGTGAAGAGAAAAAAAATACATTGGAATTTGTAAAAGTTGGTATAGAGAGAGTAGGTGGTTGGCCCATTAGTTAATTCATCTCTTAATTACTCACCCCATCCCACCGAACTTGAGTCGTATTTCTTTTCGGGTTGTCCCAACGAGATTGAGTCGTTTCCTTTTTTAGAAAAGCTTAGGTAATTTAAAACACTAATTAACAAAACTAATTGCACCCCTTATTTTTCTTTAATCATCCCAAATAACCCTCATTTCTCAAAAAATCAAAACATTTTTATAGCCATACTTAAATAATTTAAATTTTATATTTAAAATAATTTAATTAATTTAAATTTTATATTTAAAATAATTAATTATATAAATAATTAGATAACCAAAAATTTACAAACATACTTAAATAATTAAACAACAACTCTTTAATTTTCGTGCCCAAAAGAAACACCTCGAGCTCCGCGGAACGAAGGGAGTATTTGCTAAAAAATGAATGAGACAATTGTAAATTGTAATAGAACATCTCATTATGTAAATTAGGATATTTGTAACAAGTTCGAGGGAGTATCAAATTAAAAGAAAAAGAAAAAAAAAATGGAGAGGAGAGAGAGAGAGAGTTTTGGATGGAGAAGAGAGACAACCTTTATATATATATATATAGGGTTAGGTTCAATGAAAAAGGCCTAAATGTAAGAAAGAAGAGAGAAGTAATCTCATCCGTTGATCTTATCTAATCTAACGGACATGATTTATTCACGCCATGTTCAATGGATTTTTTCGTTGAACATTCGTGAATATATACAATATTTTTGGGGGTTCTGGGTTTCGACCCCCCATATGTTCAACGAAAAAATCCGTTGAACATGGCGTGAATAAATCATGTCCGTTAGATTAGATAAGATCAACGGATTAGATTACTTCTCTCTTCTTTCTTACATTTAGGCCTTCTTCATTGAACTTTAGCCTATATATATATATATATAGGAAGAGGTTCTAATAAAAACCTCTTTTAACATGAGAACTAGGAACCACATCTTAGCCTTTAAAATTGAAGATCTAGTGGTTAGGATTGATTGTTTTTAAATAGCCGCCTTTTTTGATTTGGTTAGTTCCCTTTTACCGTTTTTTTATTTTTGTTTACTAGAAGGATATTTTAGTCCTTATATATTATTCTTATTTAATTAAATACTCTTAAATATTGGATTAAATTGTTAGTGCCATTTTTTTTTCTTCTTGTTTTTTAATTATACTCAATAATAGATACTAAGACTTAGTGAATATTATTTTATAATTATAGAGAGCCTTATTTTATTTGTATTGCACGTTAAGACTTAATGAATATTATTTTAAAATTTATTTGCATAATATCTATGAGTTGCATAAGTAAATTATATAATTGCATAATATATTAATTATTGTGTTGCATAATTATATGTCTACTGTTGCACGTTTAATTTTTGAGTTGCATTCCCTTTTACTTTTTTGCACAATTAATTATGCAGTTCATTCTATTTATATGTAGATTTTAGTTGCATTGTAACTAAGAACCAATAACAATCATTTATTTAAGTAAAATAGAGGACTGAGATTAAAGTACAGATGCACATTTTAATTTATAATTTAAATGTAATTGAAATTACTAAAATGGTAGAAATGTAATACAGAAATTAAATACTTTTTATGTTCTTCACTTCACTTTGTACAATTAACTATGCAATTATAATTTCATCTATGCAATTTGAAACTCTAATGTGCTATTTAATATTTGAAAACCAACTGTCAAATTTCATATATGCATTTTCAATAATCAACTATGCAATTTAATCTATGAATTGCGAATCAATAAATGACCTATGCACTCCATCTATGAACAATGCAATTACAATTTCATCTTCTGCAACACAACCCGAATAATCATCTATGCACTTCAACTTCCAACTATACAACTCAAACTACGCATCCAAAATTATAATATATGCAATACAAGCCAAAAAATGATCTATGTACTTCATCAACTAACTATGCAATTAGGATATCTTCAAGTATGATACTAAAACTTATACACCTACACAACATCGAAACCTACTACTCAATTTCAATCCCTACTATGCATCTGAATCAATCAGTTGTGCATTCAAGAAATTACTGTTCAATAATTTCGAAACAAACGACAGCTTCATCAAATTCCCAAACCTATTCAATTACACGTTTTAATCATGAAAATTAGAAAAACCAGTTATACTAAACAAATTCCATCAAGTTCTTGAGCAAATTTCAGATCGATCACATGAAGCAAAAAACTAACTTAATTGTGCAAGAAGATATATTAACTATGCATTATAATCTATGCATCTAGAATTTCAAACTATGCAACAAAATAAGAAACTAAGCAATAAGACATGAAACTGTGCAACTCAATCAAGGAACTATGCAAACTAAATTTCAAAGTGCAGATGAATGTCAAAAACTTAAAAAACCCGGATTCGGTTGCCGCCGGTACTAAATCAATCAACGGAAAGCTAAATCGCCGCGGTCAGATGTGTTAAACACCTCCGTCGCCGTCGCGACCTTAGACCAAAGATGCATAGAAATGTGTGCCTTTCTCCGCCTGCTATAGAATCGCCTTCGTCTTGCACAATTCCGAGACAATCGCCTCCACCGTCTCCTTGCACTGATCGGCGCCGGAAACCGCCTTCGACTTGCACAAATCGACGCCGGAAACAACCTTCGAATTGCACAGATCAGCGTCGGAAACCACCTTCTACTTGCACAGTACAACGCCGGAAACCACCTTCGACTTGCACCGTTTCGATCGTCGTCCACAGTTTTGATCGGTGGGTTGGAGGTGCATAGGCGGCTCCACTCACCTTGAAACCCTAGATAAAAGTCAACAATTCAAAATGAATTAGGAATAAGAAATCGTGTGACTAATTTAGAATTCCAGTATTACATTTTTACCCTTAGAATTTTAATTACATTTAAATTACTAATTAAATTGTGCATTTGTATTATTAATCTCAGCCATCTATTTTTTCTAAATCAATGGTTTAGATTAGGTTCCTAGTTCTCATCTTAAGGGGGGTTTCTACATTAACCTCACCCTATATATATATATATATATATATATATATATATATATATATATATATATATATATATATATAAATTTGATTATCAATAAAAAGGAAAAAATTTATTTAATTTTATTTTTTTAATTTTTCCATCAAATTCATTTTTTCATTTATTCTTCTAAAGTTTGGTTGGTAAATATTAATTAAAATCTGGTATATAACTCCAATTAAAATATGTACATATTTATTCATAATTTGAAAGTTTAAAATTCATATTTGAAATGACAAATTTCAAAAAAAATATATATATGGAGTGCTAGAGTTTCAGAATATTTGGAAGATCCAGTTTATTTTGATAAATGTACATAAATTAAATTAATAAACACATATTCTTGAGTATTCGAATGTAGCTCGAATCTAACTTTTTGATTGATTTGTTGCTATTAGAATATGTAAATTAATATTTGGGGCGTAATAATATTTTATGTGGACCATACATTTATATTTGTTACAGTAAGACATGAAATTCTTAGATCGAATATTCATGAATACACGGCATTGTACACAGATGATACATGACCGTTGCATTTTCATGGCACAAACATAATTTTTTGATTGTTTTGTTGTTACTAAAATGCATAATTTGATATTTTTGGTCCAAAATTATATGAAAATTCATTTATTTTTAGCTACAATAAGACACGAAATTCATAGATCGCATGTTCTTGAGTACATGACACTACACAGGAAATTATACACAATTGTTTACTCTAAGAACATCCACAATAGTAAAGCTCCTTTACAGGAGCCTTCACTCCCCACAATAAGGGGCTCTAGAATGGACTCTAATTATTTCATTTTCATTTCATTCAAATTATCTTCGATTTTTAAATCTAGCAT
Source organism: Salvia miltiorrhiza (assembly GCF_028751815.1). Lineage (NCBI taxonomy): Eukaryota > Viridiplantae > Streptophyta > Magnoliopsida > Lamiales > Lamiaceae > Salvia > Salvia miltiorrhiza. The sequence continues at coordinate 11,324,501 of NC_080394.1, read as the reverse complement.
TTCATTAATTAAAATAAAATATAATAATTTAAAAAAAAATGATTTTCGGTTGAAGAGTCATTGGTTTCAATTTTTTTCCTTTTTTAATAATGGTGCGTGCATAGCAAGCATCTAATACAATTGTCTTTAAGCCCAACGTGAAGCTTGGCGCCCAGTACGTACAAGCCTGGGGTGCGGCAACGGGAGGGCGGCTCTAGCGGGCTCGATACTACCGTTAGAGCCTCGATACGATGATCTAATTTCATGCATTGTAGAGAAAAACCATTTTTTGATCGATTGTTCATTGTTTAAATTTTGAAGTGTGTAATCATAGTAAATTATAGTCATGAAATGGAGCGGGCAGCAGGCAGGGGTCGTTGGCGCGCTATGGATATTCTTAGATAATTGTTTTTCTTTTCTTTTTTTAATTTTATTATCTTAGATAATTGTTAAACAAGTAAAAAGACAGCGACGCTGGTCTGTGGAATACGCCACTCCAGTGAGGGGTAAAACTGAAGTAGTCATCACTTACTGGCCACGTCACCGCTGCTACCAAGATTTTTTGAAAAAGACATCAAACAATATATATATGCTGCTTCTACTTTTCCAACAAGTTGTGCATCGCTTTATTAAAAGTTGGAAACCGAATGATTTATCCAAATATATATACGTGTGCTTTGGGGAATTCTATTTTCTTATATAAAATTGAAAGAATCACTACATATATATTCTTTAATCTTATCTTTTACTATCTTTGTCCCGCGAAATATGAGTAGTTGTTTTTGAACAAAATTTTTATCATATAAGAAAACGTTGCAAATTTCATTAAATGGTCTAAAAAGAAATACAACTCATGTTTTATGGAACAAAAAAGTAGTAAAAGATTTGTGTTGTTACCAAAGAATATTTATTGTCTTATTAATAACATTCAAATGATGAAATTTTATTTTCTCCATCCCGTAAAACTATCACTTTTTTAGTACGAATTTTAAGAAATTAGTATTTAGTGTATTAATTGTAGTAGGTGAAAAAATAAATAAATAAAATTATATAAAAAATGATCAAATTAAATAAAACAATACATAAAGAAATATTAATCAAGTTTCGCGGGACGAAGGGAGCATGATCTAATCCCATCTCTATTTCCCTTGCTAAAAAAACATTTGTTGCACTACAAGCAATCTAGCTACAATAAAATGCGTACAAATCAAAGTTCATAAAAAAAAAACATGGTTTCTTGTAACCTAATGTCAAAACTGTCCAATTATCATCCAACATATAATTTGGGTAAAGCACAAACGTTACTAATAAATTCAATATTTCGGCTTCCATATACTCCAACACTCATATATTAAAGCACATATCATGATTTACATTTTCTACGAAACTCAAGAAGTAAGATGTACAGCCCTCTGTATTTTAAAAAGTGTCTCGACCCAAAATTACACAACACAAAATTACACTTACCAAGAAACAATATAATTTTACATATATATCTTTAATTATATTTTTAATTTTAAGATGAAGGAGAAGAAATGAAGATAATATATTTAATTCTAAAATTAAAGACATAAGTACAATTGAAAGTTTATCTTAATTTTATTCTAAATTTTCACAATAACACTTAAATAAAAATAATAATTTTTTTTACAATATGATACTTATTTTAAGATGGAGGGAGTATATTTGGACTATACTTAGTTTTGAGAAATTTTAATCCATGGCAAGAAAAAAATTTGCAAGTTAATTTTGTAACTTTTTTTTTTTTAATTTTTTAGATTTTCTTTTTCCTTTACAAAGTAAGATTCTTTTGTAGACATACAAATATTTGACATGATATTCTTATAATAAATCACTAATTTGTAACTCATCAAATTTTGACGAGAAAACATTTACGTTGTTATTTAATTATAATTAAAAAAAAAGTTTTGGCGAAGCAAGAAAGAACACCTTCAATAAAATGATAGAAGACACAAAGATTTACGTGGTTTGATCATGAATGTGTACATCCATGGGTGGGGTTTTCAAGGTTTTTCACTATACTTTGAGAGTTTACATTTTACATTGATAAATGAATAATTAAGAGTACCCTAAGCTAATAATCAAACTCCTATTTATAAGCACCGACATAAACCTAAGGCTTTTGGGCCCATTAATTCAAATAGTTGGGCCTAAGCTTCTATTACATTAATCTTTGTCCTTAAGCTGAATTGTCAGCGCTAGAAATTAAGGCTGGATTATCCAAGTCGAAGTAGAGTCGAATTGTCGAGGTTGGGTTGCCAAGGTGAAAACATGGTTAAGCCGCTAAGACAATTCTCGATTAATAAAGTCTGCCCTGTCAAGTCAACGTTGCATCAAATATTCAAGATAACAGTAACAATAACATATAATTAAGAGAGATATTCCATCACTATGCTTATATTTTAGTCCTCATCAAGTTCGTACTTGAATAAAGTTCAGCCATACCCTAATCTAATAATCAAACTCCTATTTATAAGCACCGACATAAACCTAAGGCTTTTGGGCCCATTAATTCAAATAGTTGGGCCTAAGCTCCTATTACATTAATCTTTGTCCTTAAGCTGAATTGTCAGTGCTAGAAATTAAGGCTGGACTATCCAAGTCGAAGTAGAGTCGAATTGTCGAGGTTGGGTTGCCAAGGTGCAAACATGGTTAAGCCGCTAAGACAATTCTCGATTAATAAAGTCTGCCCTGTCAAGTCAACGTTGCATCAAATATTCAAGATAACAGTATCAATAACATATAATTAAGAGAGATATTCCATCACTATGCTTATATTTTAGTCCTCATCAAGTTCGTACTTGAATAAAGTTCAGCCATTTGAAATTATTAGTCGTGATGGATGATGACGATGAACCAAAAAGATGAGGCTCGTACAGTTTATTTTATTACTTTTTTTGGTCACAAACACTCGTATCAATAATAGTTAATTATTCGAACTTATTTAAATTTATAAATATACTCTTATCACTACAATAACAACATGAATACTAATAAGTAAATATTAATAATAATTAATACTCCCTCTATCTCCCAAATATCTTCCTAAAGAAAGATGACACGGATTTTAATAAAACTTAGTTGTGTATTTGATAAATGAAGAATAGGTCCCAAAAAAATGAAATTATAAAAGTAATAGTTAGTGAAAGTGGAGAATGAGTCCCACAAAAAGTGAAATTGAAAGAGTAATAATTAATGAAATTGTTTCCAAAAATAGGTTAAGAAGATGTTTTGGGAACGGACCAAAATAGAAAGTGAGAAAGATGTTTGAGGGACGGAGGAAGTAGAATAAATAACAAAAGATTAACAGTCAAAGAAAGGTATGTGTAGCATATCGATTAATGTTTGAACACGTTTTAAAAAATAATTTTAGTACTCATTCTCATCCCAAACTCCTATAGTAATATCCGCTAATACTCAAATTATTTAAATTATAATAACTAATTGATTAAATATAAATTGTTACAATAATTGATTATCTATCTCACTAATACTCGAACAATACAAAGTAAGCATTAATAACTAATTACTCTTTCTCATCTCAAATCCACAAAGTAATACCCGACGACTCCTCGAACTCATTTGAATTTATAAAAATAATTTTGACTATTTATCCAATAAAATCCAAACATTACAAAGTAAATATTAGGGGTTTTTGCAAATAAAATCACGAACAATTTCGAATTTGCAATTTTAACGTGACTTTTGAAGTGTGGTGAATTAAATCATAACCTTTTCAATTTTTGCAATTTTGTCCCCCCAATTTTTTCCGGCCGCCGGAGTGATGAGTTGGAACTTATGTGGATTATTTTGCCACGTAATTAATTGCTGACTAAAATTAAAACAAAATCAAAATCTAATTCTTTTATTTTACTTCTTTCCCGTCAAACTCATTTCAGTATCCACCATTTTCCTTAAATTGCCGTCAAAAACCACACACATAAACCAACATGAAATTAAATAAACCAAACACTCCATCCATTTGAGCTCTCATTTTTCCGTCAAAAACCAAACACCCCATCCAAAAACTATTTTATCATTAATATCATCTACTAATAATACCTCCACTATTTGCATAACATCATGATTGGCAGCTAAATCTTCCAAACCCAAACCCAAACCCACCACCACCTGATACATATCTAGTTTCATTTCACATAAAAACAAATAAAGAAGGTAGGTGGTAAAGGAAATTCTTAGATATAATCTTTACCTTAACTGGGTTTAGGTCCATGAATTCAAAATCATAACTCAGAAGTACGAAAAATGGAGACACAGGATTTTAAAGAGAAATTGTCATGCTAGATGCAACAGTTGTCTTTTGAATAGAGAACAGAGAACAAGTAATGTAGATGAGATGGGGTTTTCCCTTTTATTTCACCTGATTTCTTTATGTTGTTGTTAGTCAAATCTCTCTCAAGTCTTTATGGGAATTACCGAAAATCTCAGTATTAGTTCTCCTAAGGAGTAGGCCAAAGGAAGCTTAAACTCAAATACCAATAAAGGTTCATATCATACCAGAGCATGTTTGACTCGTTATTGGGATAATGAGAGATATTTGACGACAAAATAGGAGCTCAAATGGGGTGTTTGGTTTTTTTTAATTCCATGTAGGTTTATGGGTGTTTGGCTTTTGACGGCAATTTAGGGAAAATGGGAGATACTGAAATGGGTTTGACGGGAAAGAAGTAAAATAAAAGAATTAGATTTTAATTTTGTTTTAATCTTAGTCAGAAATTAATTACGTGGCAAAATAATCCACATAAGCTCCAACTCATTATTCCGGCGGCCGAAAAAAGTTAGGGGGACAAAATTGCAAAAATTGAAAAGGTTATGATTTAATTCGCCACACTTCAAAAGTCACGTTAAAATTGCAAATTTGAAATTGTTCGTGATTTTATTTGCAAAAATCCCTAAATATTAATATTAAATACTCCCTAATTAATAATATTACTATATATTCAAAAGTGTCCACTAAAAATTCAATGTGAGATTTAAATATATATATATATAGATAGATATATATATGAATTAAAAATATACAAAATGATTTTTTTAATAAATAAATATGAATAAAGCATATAAGAGATGCCACATAAGGCATCGAATTAAAAAATAGCTCGAATCATCAATATATAGTATTATATATATGATAGATGTTCAGACCCATTTAAATTTATATACTTTAAATCCTCTCAAATCCAATTAGAAAATGACTTAATTATTTGTTCGTGTCTCAAAATATACAGTTATACATGTAATTATATGCTCCATTTAGATTTTTAATTATAAATTATTACAACCATTGATTGTTTGTTTCAATAAAAATTTAAAATATAACAAAAAGAATTAATAATATAAAGAACAAAAAAATCATAGAAACATACTGATCACTATTCAGATAATTTAATACTAATATGTATACTCATTAATTTAAGTAATAATAATTTTACTACTAATTCTCGTGTAGTAAAAAAAATTCTGGAAGAATACCCAAGACGTGTTATCACCGTTGGGCTAAAATACAAAATAAAAAATTTATTGAAAGGAAAAGAAAAGGCTATAACAGCAGAGAAAGTGTGGAAACCCCAAAAGGAGCAGAGAAGAATTCATCTCATACATGGCTCCCTAAAACAACAATGGGAAACACTCTGCAAAAGCTCCCCCAATTTTCACAACACCGAGAATTACAACTCCGAGGTCAAACTAATCATCAACAATCGTCGGAGTTTGAAGACGACGGCAATCGAGAATTCACCTGCGAAATCTGCATCGAGCCGGCCTCCAAGAGGTTCAGGAACGCCGGCAGATGCTCCCACCCTTTCTGCACCGACTGCGTGGTCAAGTACATCCGCGCTAAGCTCGACGACGGCGCCGGGGACATCATGTGCCCGGGGTTGGGGTGCGGGCACTCGCTGGACCCGACGGCGTGCACGGAGGTGGTGGGGACGGACCTGTTCGTGCGGTGGTGTGACGCGCTGTGCGAGGCGGCGATTCTCGGGGCGGAGAGGTGCTACTGCCCCTACAGGAACTGCAACGTGCTGATCGTCAACGAGTGCGGCGGAATTGTGCGGAAATCCAAGTGCCCTAGCTGTAAGAGACCCTTGTGCTTCCAGTGTAAAAGGGTTTGGCACGCGGGGTTTGGGTGCGACGAGAGCGGGGAGGCCAGGGATCGCAATGACGTCGCATTTGGGAGGCTGGCCGAGCAGAACAAGTGGAAGAGGTGCCCTCGCTGTAGGCATTTTGTCGAACTGCTTGAAGGCTGCCGGATCGTCAAATGCAGGTTCTCTCCTTGTCTCCTTGTTTTCCAATTTTGGGGGGAATATCAAAATTAGGTTTGTTGTTTTTGTTTGATCACATCGATATTTGTGGGTAATTAAGTGCTGATACTGTTTTTAATATTTGATTGCATTTGCATTAGAGTGATTGTGATTGTGATTGAGAAGCAGCCAAAAGTTGAATCGAATTTGAATACTAAGATGTAGTGATGAGATTAATGAGGAAGAATGAGTTTTGGTATGGTTGTGGTGCAGATGTGGGATTAGTTTCTGCTACAAGTGTGGAAAGCAGGTTGAGCAGCACTGGTGTCGTTGTGACCGAACCTCTCTCTGTTGCGAATGGTGCTTCAGAGTTTCCATACTTGTTATCTTCCTCACCTTCGCCTTCTTTTTCTTTACTTGGGGCCAAAGCCTTAGGAATAATACTCCTACATAATCTTTTTCTTCAATCATGTAAATCTTCACTCAATTAACGAGGGCTAGCTTCGTCATTTAAATAGTTTCATCTACCACTTTCCATATATTCTTTGGATCTCTTTCCCATATTATGATATCGATCACCATATAATTGCAGTAGATATTGTTGACTAGTAAAAAGATATTGTTGACTACTAATCCTGTTCTATCAAGTTTCCAAACTTCCCTTCTGTATTTTGAGAGATCCAAACTTCCCTTCTAAATTAATGTCACTAATCTATGGAGTTTATATTAAAGAATTTGATTGCAAAAAAAATATTTAACGTGATCGATTATTTCCAAAAAAAAAGTAAAAAACAAAAAAAAGGTGAGCATGGGAATTGAGTAAACATGATAATTGAATGCGAAATGTTAACAAACGAGCTCCTCTATCCCATAATTCAAATGTGTCTCACTGCTTACCGCTCTTAGTTTGTTATAATTTTAATTGTTTTTTTTTTTAATTTTAATTTATATACTTTAATATGATACAAAGATTTTTTTTTTGAAGGAATGAAAAGATAATTAACAACGGATCCTTGTTAGTTATCTTTTTATTATATTAAATCATAATATCTTTTTAGAGTTTATAATTATTTTTTTATATTTATTTGAATTAATAATGGATTGTCTGGGTTTATTAATCAAAGTTAGGATATATAATCTTTTAAAATTTTAATTTTTAGTGACAAATATTAATTAGAATTCATAATATAATACTCCCTCCGTCCACGATAAGTGTGATTTTTTTGTCATTTTCGTCCGTCCACATTAAATGTTGTTTTTCCATTTTAGGATACATACATTTATACTTTTACCCATATTTACAAAAAGTCCATCTCACATATCATTTACTAATTAACTAACAATTCAACTTTGGTGAGATCATTTTTCTACTTTATACACATCTCTCACTATTTTTTTTAAACTCGTGCCCTCCCATTCACACCACACTTATCGTGGACGGATGAAGTAATATTTATTATTTTTATAAAAGAAATTAGTTATAGAATAAAAAAATTAAGACTGGTACACGATGAGACACACTAAATTGTGGACAGAGGATCTCTACCGAGATTTTAAGTTGATCGACTTTATAAAAAAAAATTATTTTAGACATCAAATTATTTTTGCGTTATCAATTATATTCTGAATTACTAAAATTATTTTTTTAAAACCTTGATCTATAAATTATGTGTTAATTGTATCATTCGTCCATTTTTTTGGTTCCAAAAATTTTATGTGGCTCATTGGATGTCACGATGTATTTAAATTTTTTTTAATCTATATTATATAAAGTGATGCCATTATATGCCTTATAAATTAAAAAATTTAAGAGTGAAAAAAATAGATGAAGAATACAACTAATATAAATTGATAGTTCAAGATTTAAAAAGTTATTTTCGATAATTTATGATATAACTAATAGTGTGAAAATACTTTGAAATTTAAAGTGATATTTATTTAAAAAAAGGAAAGAAAAGAAGTCACCACACTTTTTTGTTGAGTAAAATTACACGCTTTAATTTGTTTCGTGTCATCTTTGGTTGTACACCAATTGTCAATATCCTATTACTTGATATATGTGTACGTGTTGGATCATGTAAATCACACCTCTTATAAGTGTTATAATGTATATAGTGTTAATGGGTAAAAATGTCTTATATCTTATGTTGAATATGAAAAATGCCCTGCTTTATAAACTTAAGTATTTTATGCTCAAATTATGTGAAGTACCTATTTTACCTTTTGATGTTGATGGATTATTTGATTTTTTGTGAAAGTCTTACACATTTAACCGATTTGATAGCTATCAATCATAAAACTCAGCGATTTGACAGCTATCAGTCAATAGTACATATGATCCAGCCACCCACCGATCATATGTAGTCTTAACTGATAGTTGTCAAATCGTTGACTTTTATAACTGATAGCTTTCAAATCGATCAAATGTGTAAGACTTTTACAATAAACCGAACAAATCCATCAAATCAAATGGTATTAAAAAAATATGGCATAGAATGCTTATGTTTATAAAAGAGAGCATTTTTCACATAACTTAAGGAATAGAACATTTTAAATTTTCACTCGTGTATATATGTGGCACACTAAGAACGTGACATGTGGCAGAGACTTTTCAAGGCAAAATATACGCATGGGTAAAATAAGAATTATATATATATATATATATATATATTCGCACAACCACTGCCATAATTATGCATATAATTAAACACAAATTAATATATACATATATGCATAGCGTCACATATAAATATGCATAGTACTATGCGACCCGTCATAAGCATATATGTGTTTACATATATGCATAGTGTTATGCATATTTGTGTGTGACGTTATGCACATATGAATTTTGTGGTCAATTATATGCATAATTATGGCGGCGGTCGTGCGAAAAAATAAATATTCGATATATTTTTTTTTAATTTCTAAAAAAATTTATTCATATTTAATCATTGCGTGTATTTTACCTTGCAAAACCTCTGTCACGTGTTGTGTGCTTAGTGCGCTACGTAAACAAAATTTGTGGTTTAGATTTGGACCTATATACTATGTGAGGAGTGAAATATATATATATATATATATATATATATATATATATATATATATATATATATATATATATGGGAAGGCTAAAATAAGAACACTTCTTAAAATATAAATTAGGAACCATTTTCAGCCCTTAGATCATCAAGATCTACGGTTGATTCATCATCTTGTTGGATAAATTCATGGTCCTGAGTTCGAATCCCAAAGGTAGCAAAAAATTATTTTTCGCAATTCATACCTTTATACAGTTTATTCATGCGTGTTATACATAAAATTCATGCATTTTTGTTGGTTCGTAATTCTTAAAATAAGGGTGGTTTATTGAATAACCGCTCCATATATATATATATATATATATATATATATATATATATATATATATATATATATATATATATATATATATGCTGCTGAAATAGAAATTTTATTGAAAAAGAAAAGATCAAAACCCTTGAAAGCACAAACGCAGACTAAGGGCCGAGCCTCCAAAAAGAGAGCTCAAACGAAAGAAAACGACAAAGCAACGAAAAAACCAAAACAACACTAAGAGAAGAACTGATCGTCCTCGTAGAACGAGTCGTCGTCATCCAGCATATCTCCCCATCTCTTAGAAACTACAGCTGACATAGCTCGAGCTGCGTCTGAAGAAGAAGAACGAACCACAAGCGCTCCTCCAGACTGAGCATTTGGCACTTTATTCAAGAACTCCACTGGCAATGGAGTGTCAAGAACGGCGCCCTTATTCCTGAGCCGATTTTTGATACTGTCAATCGGATTCAGCGGATCTTGCGTACGCTCCATACCCTTTTTAGGTCGACCCGGTCGACGCTTAGGGTTGTCAACGAGCATTTGCATCCCCTGACTGACCTGCTCCTCTAATTTGCTAATACGACTAGCCAACTCCTCCTGAATAGAATGTGTAGGCTCAATGACCGACCGAGATGCAGAAACATCTACCATGTCCATGGATGGAACGACGGCCGACTGTATACCCTCAGACCCGGCCGTGTCCTCCCTCTGTGGTCGCTTTGCCGAGCTTGCGGCCTCGCGATCGTCAACAATGATCTCCTCATCCACGGATCTGTCAGAATCCTCCAAAACCACCGTGTCCTCCTTGCATGCTGGAGCGACAGCTTCCAAGGGCCGATTCTGAACCGATTTCCTTAAGGACTCCATATTGTCTTCATTCTCTAACTCCATACCCTCCAGCACCTCAAACCGATTTCTGTTTTCCACAGAATTCTTCCCAACAGTAACGTCACGTCTGGGTGAAGACTCCTCCTGATTATCCAGCTTAGCAGCACAAGGTGCCGCGTGCTGTCTAGAACGGCTCCTAATTTTCTTCCAGTGTCGAGGTCTATTGTTATGCTTCCTGCCCCGCAAACTATTATCCTGTACTTTCGGTTTAGTCGGAGAGGCAGGCTCAATGCCCGATTTCCTGCAGTCATCAGTGGCATGGCCAATCGCAGAACAAAGACTACAGAAGTATGGCAAATTCTCATATCCAAACTCAATTTCATAAATATCATCATCACATTTCACATCAATAAACTCAGGAATTTCCAGGGCCACATTCATCTCAACTAACACCCTAGCAAAATAACCAACTGAAGCCCGAGCAGACATGCCATCAACGAGAATAGGAGTGCCAACATGCCTAGCTATACCAGAGAGAACTTCAGGATGCCAAAACTCATGCGGGAGATTAAAGATACGGACCCAAACCTGAGCAGTAGAAGAAACAATCTTGTTCGGATTGAAGTTGGGAGTCCATGCCTGAAGAAAAAGGATCCCCACACGAAGACGCCAAGCGGATTTTGCAAAAGCCACAGCATAATCCTCGGGAGACGAGAACTTCAAAGTGAAATATCCCTTGCCAAGAGGGATAACCTGCCATGGAGACGATGTTTTCCAGAGGATAGAGAGCTCAGCAAAAAGATCAGCCGCAAATCTCGGCGTATCGCCTTTGCGAAGGAAAACCCTCCCATGAATAGCATGTTGAAAGGATTTGATTTGCCGTTGACGGAAAGCCGAGGAAATAGAAAGGCACGGCCTGTCGTCGATCATTGCAGGTTTCAGCACCGCAAAATTATGAGCCGGGACGTCTGCGGGACGTCCCGAAAATTGCCTAAGAGACTCGGCAAAAGACTTCACGGGAGGAGTACCGGACGGAACATCTCCACCCCGGCTTAACTCCAAGAGCAAACGTTGCTGCTCCGGCTGTCCCGATCGAATAACACCGGACTGCGCCGGCTGCTCCGGCTGAACAACGTCACTGCAGGAAGAGGGTTGATCCCGCAAAAAAGAGGTAATGACGGAATCCGCGAACGGCAACAGAGAACTGTTCGCTGATGAAGGAAGTATCTCCCTGCTGCTGTCAAACCGCTGGTCTGCACCAAAAATAGCCCGCGACTCCACAGCCGTTGTCGAGGCACTTGCAGCGACAGACACAGAAAGAGGATGGAGCACCGAAACCCTAGTCCCGGCCGAGGGCGCAGAAACCCTAGTTGCCGCCATGATATCGGATTCTGGAACCTCCGGGAACAGGGAGCAATCCCGGGACAAGATGGAGCCAAAAGGCAACGCACCGCCGGAAGAAGGATCCGCAGAAGACGGAAGCGGCGGCGGCTAGATGGAAACCCTAGGTAGAACTTTTACGTTGGTGTGTAAAGGTGGAAAGTCGGAGGATGTGAAGGTCATCATAACGCCGGCCGGAGAAGACCAGCCGGCCGGCCAAAAAAGCCCGCGGAAGAGCCGCCTAGGCGGCGGCCGAGAGACTTCCTCGTCTGAATTCCTTATGAACCTACGTATCAAGGATAAGAGCCACTAATAAAATAAGAACGGAGAACCATTTTAAGCCATTCGATCATCAAGATCTACGGTGGATGCATCATTTTGGTGGATGGATGTAGATGCTGGGTTCGAATCCTGAAGGGAGCAAAAAATTATTTTTTTCGGATGCATTAAATTTAATAACGGATGCATTAATTTGTATAGCAGATGCAGTAATTTTATTGGTTCTTATGTTCTCACGATAATTGTGGTTCTCACTATAACCGCACCATATATATATATATATATTTGCTCCCTAACTCGGGTAAAAAAATTCTCCTCGAAGTAAATATCAACCAATGATACATTAAATCAACGCCTATAAATTAATCTAATATTTCATCATATATGAAGGATCTCATTGGAATGCTCCCATATATGTGTGTGTGTGTGTGTGTGTATTGCATTTGCTGTAAAAATTAAGTAATACATTCATTGCTAAATTTACTGTAATCGAAAAAAATATGTAATCACTTCAAGATTCAAATCTGAATTTTACATTCATCCATCAAGAATTCAAGATGATGTATCCACAGTAGATTTTAATGATGAAAGGATTGAAAATGATTTTCTACTCTTATTTTATTTATTGATATAAAAAAATGATTCAAATAAAAATCACTAAATAAAATAAGAATAGACAACCAGTAAGAATACAATGAGCCGCCCTAAAAAAAAGAAAAAAGAATACAATTGGCCATGATCATATTCCCGGCTATACTTATAATTTTGAGTAGGTAATGTTTTATTTTAATCGTTTAACACCCAGCGCTTGGTTATGTTACTATCATATAATCGGATGCTTGCTCATATCTAACTAACAAAAGCATAAAATGAAAAGTTAAAGAACGGAATTGAAAAGGAGAAAACCACAAGTTAGCACAGTAGCAGGAAGACACGCTTAATCAGAAGAGGAAAGATATTTTTTTTGAATGAAATTCGTAACCACTATTTTCAATATATATGTAATTGAATGTCTCTTTGATAAAGTTGAATTAAAGTTAGCGCAATTATAATTTCACATAATATGTTATCCTGGCTTCAGATGTTGGCACGTACGAGATGTGTGGATCAACTTTGAAAAGTTCCATATGTTGAAGTAAAAGAAAAAAAAAACAGTAGTAACTAAATGGAGTCGTAGTTTAGAGTTTGAGTGATTCTTGGCCTAATTTGTTGAATCTTCATCACCTCACTCACTCAACTCGACTCACCACATTTATGTATTTGTACAAACTTTGATCACCAAGTTGTGGAGATTCAGTTCAACAAAAATGGGAAACGCTCTGCCCAAATCCCCCCAAATCGCACTACCCCATCACCATCATCAACAAGAAGAAGAATCCGAGCGCGAATTCACCTGCGAAATCTGCGTGGAGCCGGCGCCGACTTCGGAGAGGAAGTTCCGGAACGGCGACAAGTGCTGCCACCCGTTCTGCACCGAGTGCGTGGCGAAGTACATCCGCGTGGAGGTGGAGGACAACAACGCCGCCCGCATCAAGTGCCCCGCCGTGGGCTGCCGCCACGCGCTCGACCCGCTCGACTGCGCGGCGCTGGTGGGCCCGGCTCTGTTCGTGCGGTGGTGCGACGTGCTCTGCGAGTCGGCGATCGTGGGGATGGAGAGGTGCTACTGCCCTAATCTGAGCTGCAACGTGCTCATCGTGAACGAGTGCGGCGGAGTCGCCAGGAAATCCAAGTGCCCCAACTGTAAGGACCTCTTCTGCTTCGACTGCAAGAGGGTTTGGCACGCCGGCTTCCCCTGCGAAGAGAGCGGGGCCCCCAGGGATGCCAACGACGTCGCTTTTGGGATGCTGGTCGAGCACAACAGGTGGAGGAGATGCCCGCGCTGCAGGCATTTCGTCGACCTCATCGAGGGCTGCCCCATTGTTAGATGCAGGTTATCTTACTCTCCCTCGCCTCTATTTCAATTCCTTCCAGTAATGGGCTTCAATAAATTGGTTTTCTGATCTCACTCATATATGTGTATTTGTTTGATCACATTGGATGAGGGAATTTGATTCTTGCTCTAATTTTTTTGCTTCAGTCATGTTGGATGTTGGTGTAATAAGGTTCGAAAATTATTCGAGTAATTTGATTCAACTATAAGTGCTATAAGTAATATGATCCAAGTAAAGTTGGTAATGTCATATACTAAACTATATTCAAGTATCTGATCTAAGTTCTACTTATTTAAGAAAAATATTAGTATGTTCTTAGTGAAGATTGTGTTTTAGTGGAATGTACAACTTTATCTTGAATAATGAATTTCATGCAAAAGAAAAAAATCATGAAATTGCAAATAAGAATGCCTAAAATTGATCAAAACTTCTTTCTCATCTATGTTTTCTAATCCATGCTTGATAAAAATCAATTTTCATACTTCTCTGTTGTCTCATGTACACAGTACACTTCTAATGTTGGTTGTATTTATCTGTTTGGTTATTTTTGTCATTATGTGTTGGCTTATATGATAATCACTTTGCCATCAAGAAGCTTGTATTGTTTGTATGGTAATTAAAAACAGATAGATAGCCTACAAAAATATTGGAATATAAATTCATGTTTATGCACTTTTAGTTAAGCCTCTACTCATTTGGTACTTGTTTTAATCCATAAAAGAGGAAATGATGTATTGTACTTAATATATTGTCTCAGCCTCTAGGAAGTAGATAACCATGTGAAGACATGCATATTATGTCGAGTTGATGCTTCTTTCGACTTTTCTCTCTTTTTCTTGATATTGCTCAACTGTTGAGTGCCAATATAGGCTTCTCTTGCTGGAGTCGAAATTGAAGAGAGTCTAAAAAGACTTGAGATGAGATATTAAATGATAAACTGCAGTGAATATTGAAAGTCTCTATCTGTCCCTGCAATAAGATGAGAGTTTGAATGTTGATTATATTTTGATTACAGATGTGGGAGCAGTTTCTGCTACCGTTGTGAAGTACTGGTTGATCGGCCGTGGTGCCGTTGCATGACTAGTTCTCTACGTCAGTGCCGTGTTTGGTGCTACAGAATTTGTTTACTTATCATCTTCCTCAATCTTGCACTTTTTTTCTTGGTGTGGGGAATCAAGAAACACAAACGAATGAAGAAATAGACTTGACTTACACTTGGAAATATAGAGATGGAACATGAGACTTCTCTTTTATGTTATCTTGTCCTACTCCATCCAACATCTCATGGGAATGTTGAAATATAGCTGAATATTTACATGCTAAGTAACTTTCAACAATTTGTGTTTAATGATTCGATATTATTGTATCATTTTGGAGGTCAGTTTCCGACTTCCTTTGCGAGCTTAAGTGATTAGAGGTGCTGATGTTCTATTCAACTCTTAAGAAGAGCTCTTAAGGCGTGAATTGAACAAGAGACACGAAAAGATCCATCATTTGAGTGTCTATTAATCAGTTATTTTCCAATATGGTCTTTAATAAACTCGTCAAACATGTAAAGCAAATAAAAATAAGAAACATCATAATTTCGAAGACATTTTTTAATTTAATTGTTTAAAGACTCATATTAATAAAATAACGCTTGCTTCCAATCTACCCACTAAGAATGCGCAGAAAAGTAGAATCCAGTACATGGCAGCTCCTAATACAAATAATTACAATGAATGAATGAGGGCAGTGAAGAGCGAACAACTTTCTAAATTCTCTTAACAGAGTCACCGTGAACAACGAGGAAGCCTTCAGCTGAAAGAGTCGCCATAGCAGTTCGAAGCTGCCACACAACTTTCACATCAGCCATTAATGAATATAGAGAGATGAGATGAGACGAGGGAAAGAGACTCACATCACTAAGGTGCACCTCAGCACCACCGGGATTCTGCTTCTTCAACTCTTCAAGTAACTGCACATTGCCAATCTGCCAAATCAGCCCAACTCATCTAATCTAACTTAACTCTGAAATTTCACATACCTCCATCAAGCGAGCTGACGACCCTCCTATTGTCAACTTGTCCATAATGAGGCTGCGCGTGGCCGACACCAGATTCTCCCGCCTCATTCTTTCACTTGCGGATACCCCCGTCGTGATCAGGTCCATATCAATGGTTCCTGTTCAAATATATAGCTAATGCCTCAATTCTAGCGAACCAACCGAGATGAGCATGCCAACTACTTTTAATGAATCTTATTTAACACCCAACTACAGTGGTCTTAATTTCTTCAAATTAAGATAAGTTGGCCTTTGATAGAATAATCTCATGTGATGGGGAAGAGGGAAAACAAAATGAAGAATCAGATTTTGGAATACAAGTATTACCCGTCGAATGGTCTGTTGCAGACTGTTGCATTGCCACCTCGAGAAGCCTAAAAGCCTCGATTACATCCGACTTCTCAACCTGCAAGTTCAAGTGCATAATCTTGGTAATTCATTAAGCACTTGAAGTTCGAATCAGGATTACTAAAGACAGCTTGACCAACCAATTCTGAGAAACGAATCCGTGCCAAAGCCTCACTGAGGCGTATCAAACTTTCAATTTGCCTTGGGGTCGCAGTTATGACCTGCATTCATAAATTTGAAAACATTAAAACATGACTCAGAAATCATAATATTGAGCAACTAAGGTAAAAGAAACCAGACTATAATGAAACATGAAAAGTCATTCTTGGTTCTTTTATTGCCATTTTCATAATTGTCACCATCCTTGCCGCATAATTAGTATCTATAAAAATGTTAAGATTATACAGAACTTCTGATGAGTAACAACTTGTACTAACTAATTAGCTAAAATTGATAAGAGTATAAACTGGGCAACATTTAATATGGAAAGAAAGAAAGTTATATTCTAATAAAGTATGGACTGCAACTTAGTTAGAGATAACACAAGATGCTACTATCAGAGAACCATGATTGCCAAGTTTTAGAAAAACCAGTCCCCTCTTTCAATATAAAACTTCTCTAGGCCAAGAACTTGAATCCTTGAGCCCTGAACTAGATTCTCACTACCCCCTAACATCAGGAAACAAACTAAATATCCAAATTAGCTAGAGATGTTAAAAAAGTTAATGCAGTACATGACCTTCTTGCTGCTTCCTGGGAAATTTCCTCTTTTCCTCATCTCCACATACCCCCTTGTCAACTCCTCTGCAGCTTCATCTGATAATTGTGGGTGTATATGTTTTCGTGCGTAGTTCACATAAGCAGTCAAAGTTGGCAGGTCAATGACATCATGATGGGAGCTCTATGAATGAAAAGCAAAACTAGGACGAATAAATACGAGTCTCCAAAGAATATTCAGAAAAACAAAGAGAAAAAGGTTCAAACATTAGGATTTTCGAAGTGTAATGCCACAATGTGCTTTGCCAAGCGCCTATCTGTCTGCTCATCAGCCTTGTCAAGAATCAAATAGATCAGATCAAACCTGGAAAATAAATCCAAATCAGAGGTAGATAGTTTTATATCAATATTAAGTTATTAACTTAATTCTATGGATAAAACACTAATGAAATAGTTATAAACACAATAAGATCCTTCCACATATCCCCATATATCCCATGATTCTGAAAATGAAAGCAACGACTATAAAGAGAGGAGATTATCTTGTCTTGTATAAATGAGTCATAAACAATCAGTTGCGCAACTGAAATAGTTAACATTTGTTTCCAGGACATCATAAATAATAACCTTGAAATACTAGCTGTGGGTAACATGTATGAAGTCCTTACCTGGACAATAAAGTAGGAGGAAGGTGGATATTATCAATCACTGACAAGCGAGGGTTATAGCGTGAACCAATTGGGTTGGCACAAGCGAGCACTGAAGTTCTTGCATTTAGGGAAGCAATTATTCCTGCCTTCGCAATTGATACAGTTTGCTGCTCCATCACCTGATGAGAATAGCTTTAGTGAGTTCACAAATCCCCCTCCTACCCTACCTCAAGTAAAATTCATCTACACCTAATATACTTCACCCCCTTCTCTTAATTATATCAGTAGTTGAGGAAAGTGAACTAATTGATTTTGGTAAGAATATTAGGAGGTAAGGTCATGCAATTTATTTTGATTACATTGGAAACAGCAGTAACATGGTACGAGACTACCCAGGTGGAAACCAGATTTTTGGTCCATATTAGACTATTATTGGTGTGGAATATAACATTTTAAGAATCAACACAATAAAAAAAAAATGTACTTGATTCACACCTCATGCAACATGCTTCTTGCATTGTCAGACATTTTGTCGAATTCATCAATACAACAGATGCCTCTGTCACTCAAAACCAAGGCTCCACTCTCCAGGACCTACAAAATCATTTTTCGGGTGAAGCTCAATTCTCTAGAGTTAATGAATATTGTTGGATAATAGTTCTTGAAATTTACTCACTGTTTCACCAGTCTCAGGATCCTTGGCCACATAAGCAGTTAGCCCCACAGCAGAGCTTCCTCTCCCACTAGTGTATATACCACGAGGAGAGAGCTTATGAATGTACTGGAGAAGCTGCGATTTGCTGGTTCCAGGATCCCCAACAAGGAGAATATTTATATCACCTCTGAAGCTAGCACCAGATGGCAACTTCAATGCATTCCCTCCAAAAAGCTGAGGAACCCCAGTCATAATGAGAATTAAAAATACTGATAAACAACAGATTAATCACAGAACTATATGCTGTTGTAATAAGGCACCTGGCAAAGAAGGCCTCTCTTTACGTCATCCAACTCCCATATGTTTGGCGCCAAAGATCTAGTCAACTTCTCATATATATCAGGCTGTCTGGATAGTTCTTTTAATTGTTCCACCTGCAATATTCCAGAAGTATATATTATCCTAAAGAGAAGGAAAATATTAACTCTTCATTGCAAGTAAGACACTATTTAAAGTACATTGATTTCATATTTCTGAGTTGAATCATCATCCCCCTGGCTTGCTCCATTTTCAGTTTCCATTGGATCCTGTACATCCATTCTTGACTTATCCGTTGTCTTTAGATGAAGACAATCAATGTAAGTCTGAAACAAAAGTACTCATTAATCACCTCAAACACTGTATACACAAAAGCGACAATGTTAGAAACAATGGCGTACATGAGAGAAATAAAAGTGCATACCTTGAAAATTGACTTCACTGTCCTCTGCGTCTGACCAACTCTGACACTCATAGCCCTGTAAATTCCCGTAACCTAACAGCAACCGTAGCACATCATACCAGGATATAATACAATGCAATACTATAATATCAACATTGAGAACATAATTACATGTGACCTCACCTCTACCCTGTCGCCGGGCTTGCCAGCATCAACCAACTTGTCGTGCATTAACAATGTCACAGTGTGTGGTGTTCCTCCATCCGGGATGTCATCTGGCGTCTCTTGGACTCTCACAACTTGCTTATCAGCAAATCTTTGTTTGATACATACAATCAAAAATGAGGTCAGTAAGGTAGCAAAGATAAATTACAAACAACCAAGTAAGAAAATGTTGAGCTTCAACCATTTTAACCTGCTAATGATTTCATGAATATTTAGTCATGCAAAAACTAACCATTTAGTAACAAATAAGTTTTAAGACACACCTGCACCTATTGTGAACAAGGGTCATGGAGTTTTTGGAGAGACATTCTTGCTTCGCACAAACTGTTGGCTCGTTGATTCTTCCTGGTAGATCCAAATGTTAAAAAGTGAAAATCCAATAACTAAACACAATCAGAAATTACATGCATCCTAGCAATTACCTCTTTCAACAACAATTGGGTCAGAGTAATAACCACAGACCAGGCATCTAAATACGGCTTCTCTGATCTCAGGTATAATGGAGCTACAACGAATAATCATCCCTTTCAAAGAAACCATCTTTTCAACATCTGACAAGAAGAGAAAATAAAAACTCAACGCTGATCACATCTAATGAAGCAAAACAATAAAGTAGCTCTAAGAGAAGATACAGATGCCAACACTAACCAGAGGGGTTAAGATTTCTCATTGAAGTTGAACTCCTAAGATTAAATATCCTGGCTTGTATGTGCTTCTCGAATAAAGGATTGATTCTCCCCACCATGTCCATCAATACCATATCAAATATAGCTAGCACCTCAAGAGGATACCTAACCATTTTAGTATACAGGTCACTATCGTAATCATACACATCTTGTGCATCAACATCAAGCGAATCACCCTCCATTTCAATTACATGATTAATCATTCTCATATATTTCCCCTCAATTTGCTGAGGATCTTCCCTGAAATGCCTCAAGAACCTCAAAATTGCCGCATTAACATCTTGCACGCTAATATTCGTGCCCCAAACGTACACTACCGGAGGCTCATCCTCATTCCCTTCACCAGCATCTGAAGACGGCGGGACATCATCATTCGAGGTCGGCGTGGCACCAGCAGTAGGGGTGGTCGACTGCCTCCTACCTCGGCCACGACGTCGAGCGTTACTAGAGGGCGTTGGAGTTGCCTCGGGTGTTCTGACACGCGAACCTGACGGCATCGGTGACGGCGTAGCGTAGCTGGAATGACGGCCACGTTTCCGGCGCGAGCGCTCTCCAGGAGATGATACTGTGTTGCTGACTGGGCTCGTCGGCCACGCATCCGGAGACGACGGACCTGTAATTAAACAAATTATCACCCAATTTTAGGAAATGACTACTCCAGTAGACAAAGCGTAATTGATACAGGGGCGAATCCTAATTCCACCATTGGCAAAATTAAGCTGAATAACTCGTGAATCAAAGAAAAACAAATATCTAAAAGAGATTTACCACCTCAGATTTTCAACAAATTGCAGCAAGAATATGGCAAGTTATACATTCGCGATTGAAAGCATACCGTCGTGCGTGTTGACAGGAGAAGAATCGGAAGCCATGATCTTCAGCGTGCGAACGAGTGTCTGGAATGGTGATACTGGGTGAGAGAGAGAGCAGAGCGGTTAGGGCGAAAGGGGAAGCGAGGGAAAGTGCCTAATTGTCTGCAGCAAATTGGCGGGAAAACGGCAGTGGGTAACTAGTCATTTGGCGCCAACTGAGAGGGGCACGTTTGTGCTCTTTGTTGGGCTTCAATTTCTGTTACTCCTTGATTGGGCCTCTTCTTTAATATGGGCCGGGCCTAGTTTTTGTGGATCCACGAGGATCACGACTGTATTTATATATTTCAGATCATTGGTTGTATTTATATTAGGATGCGTTTTTTTTCCCCTTACAAATTTAACATAAAAAAATGAGTTAATTAACTAATTATAGATGGATGAAATAATTATATGTGCGCCATAATAACATGTAATGTAAATAATAAGTTACTATTAAGATTTTTACTATAAAACGTCCAAATAAAGCAAAGTAATCTATGGAAATTAGAAAAATGGAGTAATATTTAGGGAACACCCAACAAAAATTAGACAAATGGAGTAATTATTAGGGAACACCCGACCAAAAGTTGCTACTCTTAAATAGAGTGCCCATTGTAGGACTTATTTAATTCATCATGTACGCGTAGTGGAAAACTTACTCTCCGAGTAAACCTCGTAAATGATAGCATTGATAACTAAAAAGTATCATAGACACTGTATCAATGGTAAATACATAGGTTAACTGCGTATCAATGGTAAATACATAGTTGATTAATTTTAATAAAGATTTTAAAGTTTATATGCAAAATGAGAATTTATTGAAAGTTCAATAATTTATATGCAATTAACTCAAATACATATATCTTAGGGGAAGTATTGATGATAGATCTTTAATAAACGTTAACATAGATGACATGTTTTGGGATAGGAATATTCATAAATAGTATTCCCCTCTTCACAAAAAATGAGGTATATTTTTTTAGAGTAAATATTAATAATATAATTGATGATTTTTATGTGATGAAGAAATGATCCCATTATTTGTATGAAATAAGTATAGGAGACCCGATCGAATCAAATCTCATATTTAGATTTCTTACTTGTGTACACCATCCTATGACCCCATGAGGGATAGAGCCAATTGTCTTGATTTCGAGACCCGATATTGCGCGGACACCTCCTACTGATTTGGGGACGACCCCTTTCATAACAACCAAACAAAACATTTGACATGCATTCGCAAATAAAATATATTTTGCTTTAATTTAAGAGAGTGGGCTTACTCACCCAAACTTACTTCGCAAATATAAATTACATGATTCTTTGGTGTGTGAGAGAGAGGAAATCTCAAGTGGTGGCACCGTCCTGTGGATTAATTCCTAGAAGAAGAATCTTAACACTTAGCTTATGCTATAGAGCTCCAATGAAAGCTCCAAAGGATATTGTGGAAACTAGACCTTGCAAGGATCATTTTCCATTTTAAATTAAGTAAATATGAGCTAAAATGAGCAAGATATATATGACCGCACAAAAAAAGTATTTATTTATAAAAATCTGGAAATACCATATTTTGCATAATAGAACTTGGTTAGTGGATTACTCTAAAAAATTCATATCTCTCTGGAAACCCCAAATGTCAATCCAGAAACGAAAGAGAGTGTAGAACACTTCTCCATTGGACTCAACCTCCAAAGTTACGGTATCAATGCTTGAAAATCAGTGCTCAATTAGGGTTTCAGTTCGGCATAATTAGAACATAATTTGGAAAAATAGACTTACTTAACCAAAAATGCTGAAATTTAATATAGATATTCTCAACATACCAAATAACAGTCTCTAGAAAAATGGGCTCAAAACTCAAAGGCTTGGGTCGGTCCTTGCTTTCCCAAAGTAATAGGTTTACAGAACCTACTGGTATGGGTGAACAAAATAATGGAAACAGAATAACTGAACTGATCCAACCGAAATACTGAAATATGGTTCGTTTTTTTTTTTTTTTTTCTATTTGGTTCATTTTTTTTTTGTCTTTCGGTTTGGTTCAGTTTGATTTTTCAAAAGAATTAGATTTTTTTAATTCGGTTGGATTTTGTAGAAACCAAACAAAAATGAAAACTGAATTATATTTATTTAAGGGATAATAATGTTTTATGTCTCAAACTTCTAGCGTTTTCCACAAAATGTCCCGAACTTTCATTTTTCCCCTTAAAAATCCCAAACTTTCAGTTTTTTCTATT